>NW_010290219.1:0-4175 GCF_000700745.2 Antrostomus carolinensis | reverse complement strand
AAGGTCTTTTCCAACCAAAACGATTCTGTATCTGCCTTTCTCCTTCATCTCCTCCTCACCATGTCCCCAAGGACCATGTAGTTCAGGGTTTTAAGAGCACCAGGTCACTGAGCATGATCTACCTGATGTGCATCATGAACAAGGAAAGGAGGCACATGCCCCTGTGGCTTGTGCTGGAGTTAAAACCCTTTGCCTGGAGTGGTGAAGCCCCAGGCACGTGTGAGTGGTGGTTCCCAGTGCTGGTAAGTCACCTGCTCTTCAGCTACTGAAGGCAATCGGAGAAGGAGCACTCGGTGAAGGGACTCTACCCAAATGTCTGCTCCCTCAGAAATCAAAGTGGCTTTAAACCCAGGAATGAGAGGAGGTGATGTGGATCGGCCACTGTCTGCATTGCTGGTTTGTATTACAAGAGGAGGAAATCAGAGGGATGTTGACATGTCTTTGCCTAAAGGAACACAAGCAAGGAGGTGGGTGGACAGGTGAAAGCACCCGCAAGGCAGGCGGACTGCTCTGAGGAGAGGCTGTCTTCTCTGCTGATGGCATTGATGGGGGCTGGTAAGATAAGGCTGAGGTATCTGGAACACAAATGCCAGCTCACGAGTGCAGAGGGGAAGAAGCTGAGCCAGGTGATGTGGTCAGTCCAGCAGCTGGTGTGGGCGAGAAGAGGCCAGAGCAGCATCTGTGCTTTAAGGAAAGGTGGAGGTAACGGTCAAGCTGAGGGTAGGAGAGTGTGTGATGCATGGACTGTGCAGAGACAGAGCCAGGACAACAACCTACACCTCTACATTGCCTTGGAAAGTGGTGGTGTGAGATATCCTGGCAGTTAGGAGAGAGTCTACATTTTTATATTTGATAAAGAAGAAAAATGGGATGAAATAGATGGAATTGGCTTGTCTCACTGAGTTAAAACAGAGGTGGAACTTTGAGTTAGTATTTTAAGTCAAAGCTACAAAAACCTGCCCTAGTATCTGTTCCAGGCAAAAGAGAAATCTTGCAGGTAGGGAATCCAACTGCCATTGTTCCACGGCCTCTAGAATCATAGACTGGTTTGGGTTGGAAGGGACCTTAAAGCTCATCCAGTCCCAACCCCCCTGCCAGCAGCAGGGACACCTTCCACTAGACCAGGTTGCTCAAAGCCTCATCCAGCCTGGCCTTCAACACTTCCATGGAGGGGGCATCCACAACTTCCTTGGGCAACCTGTTCCAGTGTCTGACCACCCTCACAGTGAAGAACTTCTTCCTAATATCTCATCTAAACCTCCCCTCTTTCAGCTTAAACCCATTTCCCCTTGTTCTGTCATTAACTACCCTTATGAAAAGTCCTTCCCCAGCTTTCTTGTAGCCCCTTCAGGTACTGGGAGGCCGCTATAAGATCTCCCCGGAGCCTTCTCTTCTCCAGGCTGACCAGCCCCAACCTTTCAGCCTGTCCTCATAGGAGAGGTGCTCCAGCCCTTTCAAGGAACAAAGAGGATTCATCTGCAAAAAAAAATCTGTATCAGGGGATCTGAAATAGTAAATGTAGGATGCAACTTGCCAAAACCTCATCTGAGCTAGACCTTGAGAATGTTGAGAGGAGTCATAGTAGATTCTTCAGCTGTCCAAATAAAAGAGTAAGGAAAGAGGATATAGAGCTATTAAGCAGTGAGAATGAGATAAGACCAAAGCTAATTAGATAAAGGTCCAAATCTACCAGAACAGTTCCCTGTCAAAACAGGCAGGAGGTTGGGTGGATGGGCTTTGGCAGGACTGACCCTGCCTGCTGGGGAGAACAGTATCAGGGCCCTGTGGGCACTCCTATGTCTTGATGTCCTTGACCAGCTTCACCTGGGGTCTCCTCCCACACCACTGGTCCCCAGAGCTTTATTGTAGCTTGTAGTCCCTGCCTGAACTATGTTGGAGGAGTCCTGGTCTCCAGTTCAGTCATAGTCATGCCCGTGGCTGGACATGGACCCTCTTGATCCAGACCCCGAACCATGGACTGATGGAGATTGGATGTGAGGAAGAATTTCTTTGCTGCAAGGGTTCTGAGGCATTGGAAGGGGTTGCCCAGGGCAGTGGTGGAGTCCCCATCCCTGGAGGGATTGAAGAGTCGTGTAGACACAGTGCTGAGGGACATGGGTTAGAGGTGGAATTGGTGGTGTGATTTCCCAGCTTGACCTCAGACCTGCCTCGTGGCTGTGGCCATGGCCAGTGATCATTAACCTGGCCTTAACCCCCACCTGCAGATTGGCTTTCTGGCTTGAGACCTGCCCCAGTGCTGTGCTGCTGTCTTTTGAGCTGGACTCCTGGTTGGACCTGGCCACCATCTCTGGGTTTGTCCTGCTGGCCTTGCTTGAGCCGTGGCCATCGAGGTCCTGCCCTCTGGCTATGGGGTCTTCTGGGTTCCTGGCCCACCTTCCCTTGGGGGCAGCCCCTAACAGACAAATGGCACCAGAGTTCTGGAACAATAATGGGGAGAATTCCTGGCACATCAGGAAAGATTTCAGTGAGGTTAACGGTGACCCTTGGCCTGGGAGCGCTGGGCAGCCCCAGTTCAGGTGCTCCAAGTTCACTGGTATGAAGCATTTAAAACAGGTTTTGAAGGAAGAGAGAGATGGGGAAGGTGGGAAAAGGGGTAGGACAGAACGGTGTTTATCCAGGAAGGTCTCTGTGCTAAAGGAGGTTGATTGATTGTGTTGGCTGAGGAAACGCCATTGTTCCAGCTTGCCTGGATTTCAAGACAGTGTCATTGTGGGAAATTATTAGTAAAGTTGAAGGAAATGTGGGGGAGCGCTGGAAATTTGTCATCTGTGGCTATCTGATTAATGATTTCACCTATTAAAAGCTTTCACTAATAACTGAGAACAAAAGAAAAGTGAACTGTGCTGCTGATGTCTCCTTGTGACGTCTTACGAGGTGAGAACGTTTCACTTTGGGAGCTGGATGAGCTGGCGTCACAGAAACAGGATGAAATTCCCTAGGATAAAATGCAGGATGGTGCACTCCACAGAAAATCATCTCTGTAGTTACATGCTAGCATTTTACTTCTGGAAACAACAAGAGGAGGCACATGAGAGGTTCAGGAGATGACTGCACAGTCATGTGTCTGCCAGCGAGGCAGATGTGAGCCTGGGATGTCTCCTACGAGGCATTTCCAGCTCGGGGGAGGCGTTAGTGCTGCCAGGAGCTGTTAACACCTGATCTGGAATTGATTGTCCTTCTGATCACTGTCCACAGGAAACCAGATTCACATCAGTCTTGTTCTCCTCGTGTGCACACACTTACTGTTGAGAACTGTGCTGCTTTCCTGGAGAAAAGGAGGCTGAGGGGAGACCTTGTGGCTCTGTGCAAGTCCCTTGGAGGAGGGTGGAGAGAGGTGGGGGGGGGTCTGTTCAACCAAGGCCCAAGGGACAGGCCAAGAGGAAATGGGCTCAAGTTGCACCAAGGGCAGTTGAGATGGGATGTGAGGAAGAATTTCTTTGCTGCAAGGGTTCTGAGGCATTGGAAGGGGTTGCCCAGGGCAGTGGTGGAGTCCCCATCCCTGGAGGGATTGAAGAGTCGTGTAGACACAGTGCTGAGGGACATGGGTTAGTCATAGGGGACTGGTCAGTGTTGGGTTCATGGTTGGACTCGATCATCTTAAAGGACTTTTCCAATCCAGACAATTCTGGGATTCTTTTTAATAAGGGAAATTCAAAATGTGGGCAGCCTCCGTGTGCTCGGTGAGGAACTGAATCCTCGATGGTGGGATCATTTTTCGGGTGGAATTGAGTAACAGCCCCTGTGGCTGGAACTCTGAACACAAACCTCAGTAATACCTTTAGGGTGCACTTGCAATATATGAAATTAAATATGAGTATTAATTTTTCAGGCCCTAGCTTGTCAGTTGTTGGACAACTTTCTGCTGGAGTGGCTGTGCCTCCGCTATGAACACAGTTCATTCTTGCTTTGGGTTAATTACAGAGCAGTCCTGAGTCTGTGGTCCAGAGAAATGTTGGGAGAAGCACCTGCAGCTTTGGTTAAAATTGCAGGGGACCGTTGGTAACCGCGGTTAAGACAAACTGGCTGGTTGGGATGGGTTGCAGGCACTGTGAAATGTGCTTTTGCTTACTATACCTTGAAATGTGGCAGCTCTATGGTGGTGTCAGCGCCCATTTGGGGCTCGAGAGGGACCTTGGCAGGCTGGAGAGGTGGGG
>NW_010290218.1:0-11154 GCF_000700745.2 Antrostomus carolinensis | reverse complement strand
ATCCCCAACATTCTGTGATTCTGTGATAAGAGGAAAATAAATTTGAAATTGCTAAAACTGCTATAAATACCAGATGGATAAAATAAGGCAAGTTGTAAAAGATGTAGCATAGAAAGAGAAAACAGAGAAAACTCCAGGATAAACGATTCTCTGTGTCTCTGTCAGCCCTGACTGTCCAACACCACAGAAATACAGGAACCTCAGAACCACACAGCATGAAAAATAATAAAAATGGAGAGTAGTTGATTTTCAGTATAATGTAAATGCCACAAATGATACTTTCTAACTTCTGAATAAACAAGTTGAAATCCAAGGAAAATCAGAAGGGAAGAGTTAAAGCTCTCTGCTATTTATTTTCATATGATTTATACAAACAATTTACAGAACATATCCAATCCGTTCTACAAGCTTTGCTTTTAAATCTGTCTTCCTTTCAAATTAAAAGGAAATAGCATACTTCAAATGTATTTAAATCAGAGACTTAAGCTGCAATCTACTATGGAAAAAAATGGAAGACCTTATCTTGCAATCTGCTGGAATAAAAGCTCCTCTTTCCAGCTCACAAAATGCAGACAGGATTCTGGGAGAAAGAGGAGGAGAGAGAGAAAAGATTCCCCTTCTCTACTCCAAAGAGACAAAACCATAAAACAAATCCGTTTTTAGCAAAAATACTGAAGTTCCTACAAAAGAGTAAAATTACCTCTGTGTTATAATTAAACTCCTCTATACTGAAATTATCTTTTTTACTGTTTTTTTCTATAATTTCAGAAAAGTAAAACTGTTACCACATTTTGCCCAGACTAACAACAAAACAAATTGCCCACAATGCACCTAAATTTATGGCAAGTGAAAGTACAGTGAAGAAGAAGAGGTGAGGACCTTTCAAGTCAGATGGCATCAAAACCAGAAGCAGAACAGGAAAGTGCACTGGACATAAATATGGAGCTGGTGGGAGAAACAGTTGACTCTTGACTTGATAACTCAGGGTTGACAGATGAGCATCATCCTTAAATCTCATCCCACATGTCCAGAAGGTTAAAAAATTTCTGGATTATTTTTCCTGTTGCTCCCATCATTTTGCCAGCACATCAGCTCCACTGGACACACTGCTCATCCTGCCTCCACCCCAGGGCCCAACTGGGCTCCCCACCATGGACATACTGCAAAATAAACAAAGATCAACAAAGACTGCAGACCACAGAGCACAAATTGAAAGGTTCCTGGGCCTGGTTTCCTAATGAAAGAGATAAATGTTAAGCAACAAAACTGGTGTAATTTTCTGCAGCCTTAGAAGTCAGCTGGTATTTGATTTAAGAAGGACCCGTTACAGAGGAAACTAAAGTGACTAGATTTGACACAATACCCAATTCCTAGAAAACCGACATCAAGTTATACTTGCGCTACACCATCTGACTGGCAAAACACAATGCCAGCAAGTGCATCAGATATGTAATCCAGACTAGGCTGCAAATAAACCTCTTCTTGATGCAGTCTTGCTCCAACAGCCAGGCAGAGTTTCGGTCCCTCCCACCCTACGAGGCTGAGACTGACCTTGTACTCCACACAGAGATGTTAATATCGGGTATAAGAAGCTTATGAGAGATAAAAACAAAGTATGCCAACACTTATTCTTATATGACTGTGCAGAAGTTTTCTAGTAAATATGACAATTATTTCAGAGCGACTTCTAACAAAAAATAATCCTGCTGCTGATTAACATATACTGATTAACAATGAAGACCCTCATTACAGGCATCACAAGTCACATTTTCAGTTCAACATTATCTTTACAACCATGTCTGCTTTCCTTTTGCAATCATGACATTTCACAGCAATCATTAAATATAGTTTATTTCTATGCATAAGTTAGGGAAACAGCCAGTTGGCTAAACTGGAAGTCCTCACAGTTGACGTTCTTCTCATATCATAAACTAAGTGTACACATGTAATTTCATAAGCACGTGTTTTATTAGCTTGCCTAAAATAGTTGGGCTGGAGCACTGACACTAAAATTGCTAGAAATTCATTTCAGAAATATCTTTCCTCATTTGTTTGCAAGTTTATCCTATCACTAACCATTTTTTGAATAAACCTTCTATACCACACACCTGCCTTCAACTCAGCTTTTCCTACCTCTAAACCTAAATTAACACCATATTCAAGAATTGAATCAGTGAAAAACGTTTCTAAATGTTAAAAAAAAAAAAAAAATAAATAGTATCTTTTCTATGACAGGCCATAGTATTTCCATTATTTGCAATGGGGAAGGGGTCAGAAGAGGCAGCCAGATCCAGAGGCAATGGAAGTCACTGGAGAGCTTGTTCCAGGCTGTCGCTGCCCAGGCTGGAGCCCACTGCAGAAGGCAGGATCAGGGAGGGCATCCTGTGCTCACAGGGTGAGTGAAATGTTCTCAGGAAGCAAAAGGCAGTATGAGAAGTTGCCAGCCAAAAAGAAAATGCTGTGCAAAGTAAGAGCAGGCTCCAATTGGGCTTCCCACCTGCCCAGGAGGACATAAGGAGCTGCCAATGGAATACACCAATGGAACACATCCCATGGAAGCAGGAACCGGCATGGCTGCCAGCTGACAGCCTGCAGTGCTGAATCGGTGTGGCGGAATCACATCAGGCATCTGCAACAGACTGTCCTGTAAAAACGGAGAAGGTGGATGGAACTGTCTTTAAGCTGGAAGAAAGCTACAGTCATAGGTTGTGGTACTTGCAGCAGATTTACCATGAACAAATCAAAGCTCTGCTTCGGCAAAGCTTTCAGCGTGGTTTCCCATAGTCCCTGTAGTCTAATTTAAAGGAACTATACTGGATAGGTGGACCGTAAGGTGGATGAGTAACTGGCTGGACTGTTGGACTCAAATAATAGAGATCTGGAGTTCAAAGTGCTCAGCACACTGATGTGCTTTGAAATAGATTGCTGTATTTTCTGAAGAATCAGCTCTTAAAACTTCTGTATATTTTCTGTCTTCATTTCTTTGGGCCTCTGCTCCCCATCTGCAATATGTTAATAACATTAACATCAAGGATGGAGTCCAAGTTCAGATTCAGATTGCTAAATGTATGTGTCTCCATGTAAGCCAGACACCTACACTCCCTTCATGCTCAATGAACGTCTGAAAAATCAGTTCCCTTCACATTGGCATCTAATGCCATTTAAGGTTCCCCAGTGTATCCGAGACACCCTCAAGGGACTTACAGACATGACAGAAATTATGCATGGATCAGTACTCCTCTGCAATTCTAGCAGGAGAGTGGGTAGGTAGGCAATGCTGGGGCATATGAAATGACCTCACTAGCCCATCAGCTGACCAAATGCAGGTTCACACTCAGAAACCCCTAACATCAAGCCCACATGTCTACACTTGCAAGTCTCAGCCTGAGGCTAATCCTAACCCTGATTTCCACAGCCAATTAGGGTCATGATAAAAAGAATGACAGGGGAAAAGCAAAGTAATGAGCATTCTCCAAGAAACTATACTACAAATGAGCAAGATCATACAAAAATACTATGACTAATAATATATCATATAATTATCATGTAATTATAATATAATTATCATATAATTATAGAGTGCCTGTTAATGCAAACAGAGTGGACAGACTCGATTTGTGCAGGCATTTCCTTAGCTTCTGAGTTTTTTGACTTTGCAACCTTAATCACACTCTTCCAATGCACTTTCAGTGCACAATATTCCAGGCACAGTCATGAGAATATGAATACTAAAGGGTGAAGTTTTCAAAGACACTGTGTTGGATTAATATTTCTCTCCCTGAAGACCAGAGTAATTTCTTTATGCTTCTGACATCTTCCTCCCCCTCCTCCTCTCCCAGCTTGAGATTTATAATGTAATTTTATACAGCCTTACTTTTTCTTCTTGAAATCATTCCTGAAGCTTTATGAATTATGTCCATAACATCATGTTCTGAATACCTATTTTAAGGAGTTTCTTTTGTCCTAATAGTTCATACAGAAAAATCAGCTGAAGCTGGCAACATTCCAATAAAACCCACATTCAGTTATTCCATTAAGGAAAAAAAGTGAATACTTTTGCATATGTACTACCCTACAATATAAACTAGCACATAGCTGTGAAATACTGTCATTATTTTACAGCACTGATCTAATTTTCTACTGAATGCCCTACAATGAAGGGTTTCTTCGGAGTACAAAATACAAGGACTCGAACTTAAAAATGATAATTTGGCAGCACTTAAGTCTTTTTTTTTAAAAAACATTTTATTTTCTATCATATTGAATAGCACCAGCTGACAAAAGCTTTACATGCTGAGTGAATCCAGATGCATTTCCTGACCGTAAAGAATCAGAGAGATATAATGTGGCAAGAGACTGGTACTGTGCTCATTAGATCACTAAGCAGCAGTGCTTATAAACAGAATATTTAACTAGACTCTACAAAGATATTCAAATGTAGCTGCCAGAATGTACTTTGAGATTTTCCACCTAATACAAAAATTCAAGAGATGAGAAATTATCTCCCTTTAAACGAAAAAGTTCAAGGTGAATGTTACCTGATTAAGTCACTTTGTTATTAATTAAATTCAATAAAAATCCCAAATATGGCATGCCATCCTTTATTAGCATTTCTGCAGAAATAAGAACCATGCTTATCATTCAGCCAACAAAATTTAGTCAGAATTAATGAAATATCAAAGAATAATAACACAGCGGAGGAAGGAGTTAAGTTCAAACCATGACACTGAAAGGGAAAAAGAAAGCAGTTTCTCCTAGTGAGATTTATAAAGAACCTGAGGAAAATTATTACTATGCAATTTGCATATATTTCTTTATCCGTATATGAAATCTATATATACATACTCTGTATGTAATACATTCTATAGAAACAGTAATTTATTTAAAAGTACAAAGATATTTCAAGGGGGAAAATGTTCATCTAAAATGAAGGAGACAACAGAAACATGGTTCCTTACTCTCCCACGTTCAGCTGGACTTTGGTTTTCGATCTGGTCACACAATTCTTACCTCTTGCCATATGGTGGAAAGATTCATTTATCTGTAATATGAATTTGCCAAGAAATGGCCTGGACAGTATTTGTCTGTGAATTCTCTCCAGTTTCAGCACTCACATTAGCCACCTATCACACCTTTTCGGTAAAGAAGACAGATTTGTGTTAGCATGGAAACCGGGCAGCATCCTCTATTCATTCTGGATGTTAACGATGAAGTGCTCTGATGGCACCTCCGCTGCTCTGCCAAACTTTTGGGGCATAAGTAAAAAACTACAGTCTTCATAGCTGTCTTTTTCCAACAATACAGACATGAGCATTATAAATATTCCATATAAATCTATACTTCCATGTAAATGGAAAATTAAATTCATTGAAAAGGTTGGGGTTTATTTTTAGCTCAAAAGACTGATTCCCAAAGAAGGTATGTTTCCAGCAGAAGGAACTTCCCATGGTACAACCTTCTTCTAGCATTAGGACAAAGAGAGATCTCTAGTTATTTGTCTGGATGGAAGAAGTAATACAAAAGACTCATTTCACAATTTAGCAAGAATTAATGCCCACTTACTGTAAAAGCATTGCCAAATCTGTGACTTAACAGAAAGCTGTAACAGGTATTAATTGATGTCATCTGTACACAAGGAAGAATCCATTTGTGACCCAAATGTCATGAAAATCAACGTAATTACACACTTCATCTTTCGGGTGATTTTTTCATTAAATTAGGAGTTTAGAGTGTGACTACAGTTTCATCATTTGATTACCTTTATCTCATGGTGAGCATTGCCTTTCAGCTGAATCTGGAGAACAACGCTGAGAGATAAATACATATGTACAAACAATGAGACATATGAAGGACACTAAAAGCTGAAATATGCCACTTTTCAAGTTTAGGAAGTAAACCAGAAGGTACCAAGAAACTACCAAATAATACCACGTTGCTGGAATATAAGAAATAGGTAGCTCAAACACGGAGAAGAGTACCCTCTAAGGACCAAGGAGATCATCTGGAGAAACACTAAGAAACCCCATCCCATCTCTCATCAAGGAATGAGACAGTGGTAACCTCCAAAAAAAAGAGAAACCTCAAAAAATTGGAGATATGATTCAAAACATAAACATGCCCCAAGCTAAACAGTTATGAAAAATGTTCCCAGTAAATTTATCTGTGAGATGAATCCATCATTCCCATGCAGCATGGAACAGATTGTATTCAGCAGACAGAGAACTGCATTCCCTCATGGTGCAAGTAATTTGGAAGGTATCATGGTATTTACTTATGGAATGACTAATTAGGTATGAAGACAAGGGGGAAAAGAAATGGGTGGCCCTCTAATGTGCTAAAATATAATTATTTTTTAAAATGCATGAACTGCAGCTAGAAACATGGTCTTTGGGAGAGTCTAGGGACGTGTCAGGATTCAGCTTCATCTCTCAACTAGTGGTACGTGAAGGGGATTATTTGTCACCAGGCCAGAGACTTGGACGTCACCAAAGTAATAATGAAGCTGAGGAAGGAGGGGCTGGGTGGCAAAGAGGAAATCCCCCTTAAGTGGTCCAGTGTGTGCTGTGGGAAAGGTAGGTAGGTACCTGGGCACAAGCGTCCATCCCAAGGTGGACGCTGAGAAGGGGGAAGCAGAAGGCTTCCTGTGATGGAGAAGGAGAAGGCTTCAAGTGATGGGCAGGAGCACTCTGCACTCTTGATTGAGCATCCAGAAGTATTTCTAAGAAAAAGCAACATGGATTTCTACCCCCTGTCCAAACACAGTCGTGTGTCCCTGCACTAATAAAAATCTTGCAGTGTGAATGGAGGAAGTCCCCACATTTGAGAAATTTAAAATGGGTGCCCAAGGTTATAATACAATGGGTCTGGAAGAGCATAAAATGACCTGTGAGGTCAAGGCAATTCTGATCACTGATTTTTATTACTTCATCAAGTACTCAAAAAAGTCAGGAACTGAATTATTTCTATTAAAAAAATACACCACTCAGCAGGCTTCTGTACACCCACACATGCACTTATCCAATGTATTAGTCATGAACCACTACCAAAACAGAATAAAAATATATTTTAACAAATCTTGCACAAAGTCAAAACATAATTTCTTTACAGACATGTCAGTCCACAAATCTGCTCTTTCATTCAGCTTAGGCTGCCAGAATCTCTTATGGACATCTATTACACAGATCTGCCAAACCCATAATTCACTTCTTGACATTAAGTAATAAATACATAATGCAGACACACATTTGTCCTTTTCAAAATTTAACTGAAATCCATTTCTTGAGATAAGAGCATGACCTATCCAAGACACCTTCCAAAATTCAGAAAATCTCTCTCCACTGAGGCATGCACTCCAATCTTCATGTCCTGGCTCCTTCCTGAAACAGGAGCTATCTACATCCAAGAATTTGACATTAAAATAGGAAATCATGACTGCTTTGTGTGCCATTGGCATGTGGAAGTGCCAGCCATAAAGCAGACACTCATGGCAGGGCTCACTGTACAGGCAGAACCAAAGGACACCAAGATCCATAATTAAAATTTTCACAAGGAAAAAACAGGGCAGGCTGCTCCCGAGCCTGGGAAGTGCTTAATTTTATCATGTTTAACCTTACACAATTTCTATTAGCCTGGAGGGTAGTGGGTTAAACTAATGGTGAACGGTGCACTTTGCTAACAGTTACACTCAAATTTTCCTCCTTAAGTTTATTTCTGCAAAGGGATGTTGATGCCGAGACAAAGGTTCACGTGTAAGAAAATATCTGGCTCTGTTACGCTTAAAAATGTAAGCGTTGCCTTTTCAGGGCTAATGTAGCTAGAAAAGGGTCTGTACCATACATACAACACTTACAAAACTTCTCAGATACCAGCCCTGCTGATTAGTGCTTCAATTTAGTCAAATGGAGGTCACTGCAGTAGGTGTTTTTCAGGGGAAATGATTAGGATGGGGAAGGATGTAGGGAGGATTTGCAAGAGATGAAAACAAATGACACTGGCCTTGTAATAAAAATTCTGAGTGCAGCAGGGAGGGGAAGATGTATCATCATTAGCTCATTTACCGGTTGTGAACTAGCAAGGGCTCATATCCATGAATCTTTCCACATCACATGCACATCTTTAAGGCATCAGAGAGCTCTAGCACGCACCCATATGATCAGACGCAATGATCACACAACTACTATGCACCCAGAGAGAAAAATATCAGTTGAAGTTTTCTAGCTGGCGTACTTCTGCAGTCTGTGACACTCCAAATGGAGCAAGAGCCACAGCAGAGCCGTGCTCTATTGAGGAAACTCTTCCGCTGGAAGAGGCAGAGCACATGCCAGCTACTGTTGGGTAAAACTAGGACTAAGCCCAGTGAAGTACTTGGCCCTAGTAAGTTCAAACACAAAGTCGGACTCGGAAACACATAAAATTAGGCAGGTAGGAAAGCATGAGGACACTGGCGTTCTTGTGGCTCTTGGCCTTACTACCCATATAGAAACAAGGTTGGATTTTCAAAGCCACCAAAAAAGAGATTTAGGAAATCAGACTTTCAGTGGCACTTGTGCTGCTTCATGACATGGGCAATTCTGAAGAACAGCAGCAGCACAATAAGGCTGAAGTTAATAAAAGAAAGAGGACACACTGGGTCTGTGCAGGGTGAGACCCTTTCAGGGGGAGCTACCACTCCATCTGCCACCCCTGGAAAGAAAAGCCTGAAGTCATTAGGAGAAGACAGAAAGAGATTATTGCAAGAGACAATGCAAGGGTCTGGCAGCAATTCAGCACCAAGATTTATTGGTCTTGTTTTGTGAGTAAAGGCAGAAACATGAAGGTGCTGGCCCCTTGTACACAAGGAGTAAAGACTTAACGATCACACAAAGGAAAGAGAAGACACAAACAGCAGCTGTGAAAGGAGGAGGAGATGATGAGGCCCTAAGTGAGGACATTCTCTTGTTTTAGGTGATATAAATTAAAACACTGGCATTTACATCAAGGTAAGGCTGGCCATTAACTTCTTTCCCCATGCTCAGTCACTTCTCTTCCTCAGGTAGGAATAAGATTGTGCTGGTGAAGAGGAGAAGACATACCCAGCAGGACAGGCCAGTCCTGTGACTAGTCCACTGAGTTTGAACTCTGGCAATAAGCATTTGGATTTACAGAGGAATTTAAAAGCCTAAAGCATACCAAGGGAAGGCTCCTCAATATTCAGTGGTTAAAAGCTGACTGCGAGCACATCTTTCTTCCCAGTGGCATCTTCTCTCTGGCTCAGCTCTCCATCTACACATTGCTACGCAGACTGAAACATCGTTTTCATAAAGGGCTGAGTTCAGTAAAGCTAATCCCATTCCATATGCCACTCAGACAGATATTCAAATCCCACTGGCTTCATTGGGTTAAAAGCACTTAGCTGAATCAGGGCCCCATGCTGGTGGAAGGGACAATAAGAAAACCCATGACAGATAGACAGGTGGAGAGGACGTACCAGGGTATGTGTGAATTTGCTAGAGAAGGCTTTGGAAGGAAATAAAGAGACAGAATTAAAAAAATGGGAGAAAGCTTTCTAGTTAATTGAAGATTAAGAAGAAGTAGAAATAGAAAGTGTAACACAGCTGAAGGTATGATAGGTTCACAGCAGAAGGCAGCAGATTACTTAATAGTCTTACACAATTAAATTAATTCCTTTTAATCTTTTTATACACATTGTAAACAAAATCTCTCTATCCCAAGAAAATTACGTTTTAAAGGCTGGATAAATACATTAACTAATCCTAAAATCCCAGAAATCCCAGTTTAATTTTTTTCCTTTTTTGAGAAAACAAAAGCCCAAGTAGGGAAGAGCTCTGTAAACAGTTTTGACCTTCAGAGAGCTTGGCATTCTGTTTATTTATTCCAAAAATGAAACATTGCTTCAAGCAGCTACCAAAAAAAATAAAAAAAAAAAGGTCATTTAAATGGAAATGGCTACACCTCATTTGCGGTAATCAAGAGGATGCACCCTAAACATTCTCAATATTACATGAAAACCACAGAGCAAATAATTGGTACCAGCAACCAGAAGTAAAGTTATGTGGAAGATAAAACTCTTACTTCTATTTTTTTTGGAAAACAGTTTAAAAATCAGTTTAAAACCATCCAGCAAGATATGTCAGTAGACGCAATTCTGATGATGGCTCTGAGATTACTAGAGACAATTACTTAATTGCTACTATCCCTTCATATGCCAATTAGCAAGTATCGTCATTTGTGCTGATGTCAGCACATACCTTGTACTTGTGCCCCAGGTGAAACAGCAGCACCCTGCACTGGCAGGGATGCAGACCCAGTGGCTGCTGGTACACCCATTTCAGACATTATGGAGGGACCAAGGCCACCCTCAAGGTCCATCATTGCCATGGCTGAGCCCTCGGGGCTGCAGGTGCTCAGCATAACCCAACCCAGCCCCATACTGGTGGGGAAGGAACCCAGCACTTTCCCAACCACCACCACCACAGAGTCCTCATTGCATTTTCACAGTCTGTTTTTTCAGAGCACAGTATCCCAATGAATAATACAAATACGCTACGCTATTTCTTTGCAAATTTAATTAAGCAATTGAAGGGAGAGTCAAAACATGGGCATGTAGTGTAGTAATCTACAGCTGCTCTGCCACAACGTGCCTAGGAGAGCAGAAAGGGAAACTAACAGCCACAAATAAGTTTTACAGTTTTCTTTCCAAATATCTGCAGTGGGGAAAACAAGAATCAAGATAGTAAAATGTGAGTTTAAAAAATACTGTCAATATTATTGAGCAAAAAATATGTAATACAATATAAAGGATACTGAGTATGTTTTACTTTGGTTGAAATCTGTAGATAGGTCTGCCCATTTTACATACAAACATACAGAAATTTTGATTACAGCATAAACAGTTCCTATTCCACCCTAACATCAAAGATGTAACCCACTGCACTCAGCAATATGGAAATCTCAAATAACAACAAAATAAAAACATTAATTAATCTAGGAGTTTCTTCAGGAGAACAGAGATACCCATCTACTGCTTACTGCCCAGCTCCCATTCAAGAGAGAAACTTTATCTAAATAAATAACTAGAGATTAAAATGCCGATGTCTCCCAGGGTGAAGAGGTCTGAAGGAAAATTGCAGGAAGGTTACAGGATGCAGATATTGA
>NW_010290217.1:0-7112 GCF_000700745.2 Antrostomus carolinensis | reverse complement strand
CTAGATGATCTCCTGAGCTCCCTTCCAACCCTTACAATTCCATGATTCTGTGATTTATGAAAATGGAAGGGAACATCTCTTTTGTTAAAGAGGTCTTAGCAGGTAATACCAAATTCAGTGGCAATAGAATAACATAAATGAATATTTTATTAAAGCATTTAGTAAAGATAAAAACAAGAAAGGCAGTGGTTAAGAGAAAAATAAAAAAAACCCAACAGAATGAACAGTAGTAAAATAGTTAGGTCATGTAAATATCTTCACAGTTTCACTCTGTTAAAATATCTCTGTTAAATCTGACAGTATATCCTTATTGTATTTCATTATCCCTTACAGATGAATGTAAGAAGACATACAAAAACTAAGCCTAACTCTAAATGACAGTACAAAATCGATAATACAGTCAATATGGCTTCAGGGTACATGAAATTATCTGAGTATATTAGTTAAATGTGAATCTACATATGGAAGTGTGACAGGGAGAAAATGACTGTGAATGGTTTCACACTGATATACATGCCTGCATAAAGCAGACAAATTGAGAATTAAGCTGAATTCCAAACAACCAAGAAGATGAAACACCACAGAGAAACAATTTACTTATGCCAATGTCAGCTAACACATACATGAGCAATTTGAAATAACTATGAAATGACACACCATTACCATTGCAGTTTCCCCAGGCAAGTGACGTGATTTAGTAATACCTAAACTTTTTCCATTAATCTTGCTGCAGAAAAAGAGAAAAAGTAAACACACTATTTTTACAGTGTTTTGTAGCTATACTTAAACTCAGGGAGATTACAACATTCACTTGCTTATGCTTTGACCCTACACTTGAGTGATCACTTTTATTTTTGTGCCAAGACTCAAATTTTCCCTTTCCCCTCCCCTACTGACAGTAAAGGTTTTCCACATTTTCAGCCACATGAGCTGAGACTCAATCATGTAACACTTCTTTACAGACTTCATTGATGTGGCAGTGACCATAAAAAAACAAACCACATGCATGAATAGGTGTGGATGAGCCTCCAGCTGAATCTTGTCCATCCCTGAGGAGGTGAGCCTCCAACTCTCATTAGTCACAGTCATTTGGCCGTTGCCCTGCTTTTTCAAGGAAAAGGCAACAGGCCAGTTGGAAGGCTCTCAGGGTTGGGATCTAGCCTATTGGTTGGCAACAGGACACATACCTGTAGGTTTTATTTTAGATGAAAGACATTCTTCAACCCTCCCATTGGAACATATTCCAGATTTGTTGGAGCAAAGAGCAGGAGCATGGGTCTCTGTACACTAGTGAATGAACCTTCAACTGGGAGAGCAAAATCCAGAGTTCTGGTCACCGAGCCAAGTCTAATTCTGTGTTTTATATTAAAACAGATATAAACTGCCCCGGCTCCTCTTATTCTGAATAATTACACTGAAAGTAAGTCATATTCAAATGTCTGCATGGACTTCATATTTGCTGCAAAAGTCTGTTAAATGATCTTGCTCATGGCTATGGCAGTTTCACAGTTTTTGAGTGGTGACATTTACAGAAATTAATAAACAATCACAAATATGAGGAGGTATCTAATACCCATCACAGTTTTTCATGTGGGAAATAACAGTGTAGAAAGTGTTAATTCACTCCTTTTTGGTTTTGTTTCCATTGCTAACACAGAGCATACTAATTTACTACACCAGAACCAAAAAATCTGTTTGCAGGTGCCACAAATACTGCAGTGAAGTCAGGAGAGACTACAAGGTCTAAAGAAGGTTCTATTCACAATGCTCCAGGCAGCAAGTAGAGGAGGAGCTAGATCAGCCCATTGAAGACTTTTTAGTGCTAAAAAAAATGCAAGAACAGAATATACACTTAAGAGAATTAATGTCAACTGACAGGTATGATGAGCTGGATTAAGCAACAGCATTTCTTTCTATGTATAAATTTGATGATAACTACAATGGAAAAAAAAAAAAACAACAAAAAAGTCAAAGCTAGAGGCATTGCTTAAAGTACTAGGTGGCTCATTCATGAAACTGTATTCCTGTGACAGACACATTAAGAGATGCATTTGTTCTCCCTCTGTTTGGACAAACTGATACAGACTAGCTTCAGGAAGTAAATGTGCAAATTAATTTTGATGAATCAGAGCTGCAATGTAGCAGAAAATTTGGGAAAAAGTCCCCTTAGACAAAAATGTACATACCTAATGCTATTTCATAGTACAGCAACATCTGAAACCTTTTGATTATTTAGAAAAAATCTTTAAAATCTGTATTGGCATTAATATTTTTGTGAACCAACATGTAATAAATATTTGCATATTTATAGTGCATTTAGTGAACTATACTCCTGAAAAATGAAAAAGCCATTAAAGAATGGATATTTGCTGGTTGAGAAACTTACCTTTGTTAAAACAGTAGACCAGTGATGTGGATGATATAGCAATAAAATATAGAAGTCTCATGTAACTTAGATGACTATTTGGCATTGATGTTAGAAAATATAAAAATTTATTTCAGTATTTTTCCTTCTCTGCCTTCTTCAGCACAAATTATTCCATTTTAAAGACTCTACCATGTAGGATAGTACAATTACATTTCAATGAGAGGGAAAATAAAACTCAAATTAATATAAACGTCATAGCACCTCACTTGTCACAGGCACTAAAATAATAATCTGATAGGTTATATTTAAATATAGGTAACAACAAACTGTGCTAATTTACAGGAAATGACAACACATATATACTCAGTTAGGGGAAATGAAAAGTTAATACAGAATAATAGCCTAAAAAGAAGTACTATTGACACTATTATTATATTCTATTATGTAAAACCTGTCATTACAGGGAAGTCTCAAAGCCATTAAACAGATATTTGACCTACAGTTAAAAAAAAAAAAAAAAAAGTTCTGAAAAAAGTTCTGTAAGAATTGCAAGTTCCAGCTTGTAGGAGACCAAAACAAAGCAATCTGTAACATGACATAGAAATCTCATAATGAAGGCCTTCTAGGTTGTCCAATGCAGAGAATTTTCTGCTACTGTTTTACTTAGTGCTTTGTTCAGTTAATATATTGACTGGACTTCCAACTGAAAATTCCCTCTTACAAGCATTTTTGGCCTTTCTTTTAAGTTGAAGTATTATACAAGAGAATCAGAAAAAAAACCACAAAAAAACTTGAGTCAGAGACCCCTGAATCCACTGCTTTCAACAGCATTGGTCAGGCCTTGTATTACATTGTCTTTCCTCCTGCCTTATGGAATAATGATTTATGACCACTCACCCAGTGAACCTCTTAAAATACAACTGAAATACTTCACTCCCCGCTGCTTACACTCAGTACAAACTTTACTTTAGGCACATTGACAAATCTTTGCCTTTTTGTGTGGAGGGGTAGAAATACACATGAAATACAAATTCATATTTAAAAATATATAGTTTATCTTGAAGAACAGAGGCATATGGAAGAGTGTTATGTCAGTATTTTAAGTCGGTTTTGTAGAGGATCTGATACAACATCCATGAAATCTTCCTGTTGTCTTCAACAAGCATTAGACTAAGTTATTTGGAGTCTGTGTATGCAGACTGCCATAGCTATTGTATCATGAGGAAGAACATCTGAGTGCTAATTCATAACAACATTAGCATTGAAAGAGTAAAAAGCACACATAAGGAGCTCCACAGATTTATTATAAAATCCATTACTAAATGTTATTTAGCATTTGGTCCCGAGGCTTGGTGTTACACTTTATTAATAGTGTTATGGTTTCTATTCAACAGATTCCCTTAAAGTATTACATAAAAGATTAAAAACCACACTATAGCAATAATAGGAATCAAATTTAATCACATGAAGAACAATGCCTTTAATGTCTTTATTTTGTACCTAAAGACCCTACATTATAGCCCAAAGCACAGTCTGCACATTTTGTTATTTCTCAGGTTAGCATCAACATATATGGACAGCTGCATAGATGTGTAAATATAACAATTTGAGAATACTAAGCATGTAAATATTAAGATAGTTCTAACACAGCATAAAAGTCTATGATATAGTACTCTAACTTGTTAAAAGACAACTTGATTAACCATTGACTTCAGCTTTGTGGCACTGCGCACTTTTAGGATCATCCAGGAAATTTTCAAGAAAAGACTCTCCCATGTAAGGGGAGAAAAGATTTTCTGTATTGATGTTATCTCCCTTGCTGGTGGTATGCACCAGTCTGTGTGCATGACTAGAGAACTTGCTAAGCTTCTAGAGCATTTGGAGCGATAAGGAAAGAAGACTACATGATCCAGGAATTAGACTCTGCCACATTCTGTCAGTCTCAGTGAAGAGATGTCACTATTCCTCAATTCCAATTCAGTGATGCAGATGCTGCTTTGGGGGAATTTCCCAAATACACTGGCCGGAACTGTTAGAGACTCACAGGAAAGCCTCCTCATTCAGTCCATCTCCCACCGTCTTGCTGCATGCCAGGGATATTCCAAGCAGACTCTTTTCACTAGAATGAGAGAGATCTAAAGCAGATCCCCTGACGTATTTCCAGCTCCAAAGCTACATTAGCTTAATAAATACTCACTTCTCTCCTCAGCATCAGTATGAGAGTGCTGGTCTATCAATCACTGCTCCCTCCAGACTCAAATGTCAATGGTTTGCAAACTTCACTGGAATTACTGCATACTGCACGTACCTTACAAGTAGCTAAAGAGTAAAGCATTTGAGCTAGAAAGAGCTAAAAAAAAAAAAGGTATTGTGATACGAATACACATTGAAACAAAACAATTAATAGTTTGTAGGGAAATTAAATAAAAATGTCATTATCAATAAATTTGCTCCACAAGTAATTTAAATAGCTATCAGGGAGCCAGGATTCCATTGCCAGGCAAGATCATCATCAGGAACACTGCTGTCACTAAAGTGATTGCAACCTGGGGACAATTTTTCATCACACACTTTTTTTCTCCCTCTGGCATTTCAATCAAATGCAAACCTTTACAATGACACTGCCCTTTTGATGATTTCCTGTGATTTTTAGACTGTATTCTTAACAAGATCTTAAATGAGGGATTGCGACACAGAGCTTGGGAAGTACTGATATTCCTATGTCACAAATAAGTAAAAACTGATCAGACCTACAGGGATCAAAGGGACACTTCAGGTACTGTTTAAAATGTAAGCAAAGTATTTACTCCTTCTGAAAAAAAGACTGAAGTGCTGCCACAATTCCAAGTGTAATTTATGTGCATGAATTTTATTTCAGACTAATATGTACACTGACACTGAAAATTACAACTTACTCTCTTGGACATATATTTATTGGTTCTGATTCCTTGATTCCACTGTCTGCTCTTCATGAGCACAGGCATAACAGTAATCAAATTAATCCAAGTTTAACACAAGTTTGGAATGAGCTACCTACAGTCACAGTTTTGGAGAATCACATGAGAGCTACTCTCCATTCTGCCTGTGCCCCTATCCAATCTCTCCCACTGTCTGTATCCAATACATGGAAGCTTCACACTTAATCTTGAAAGGTTTTGCCACTTTCAGCTGCATAAGATCTTTCTTTTATACCATGCTTCACTGCATGAGATTCACTTTTTAATGTCGCTTAAAAAATATTTCAGTCTTTTTAATTCTGACTATACAGATTCATATTCTCCAAGTACAGACATAATGATGATTCTTAATAAATGTGGGGCACCTTCCACTAGTAGAAGTTACATAAATTGAGTTAAGGTGACTTTGAGCTAAGCTCTGGGTAATACTGAATGCCCAGTTTCCACTGAGTTGAAATCTCATAAGATCTGGCCCATTACATACTATAAATTTAATTTTAGTGCAATTTAAACTAGTTGCTGGATTAATGAATCTCTGCAAAGTCATTCAATCAATTCAAATTCTGCTCACCCCCAAGCAGACATCCACAATCACATCTGGGAAAACGAAATTCCTTTTTCTGATGGTTCTGATGCTTTTCTTTTGCTCATTAATGGGGTTATTCTGGCTTTAGTGTCATGCTTTGGCCTACATTCCTTTCCTCTTGAAAATTTCAATTGTAGTTTTCTCATCTTATTTAGGAAAGAGCTGTTAAAAATGCATGTTAACATTAAGAACAGTAAAACTTTTGGTAGTACCTGAAGTCATATTTCAGTCTCTAAAAAGCCAAAAAGAACGTAACATTTTGTATAATGGAACAGGCTAGTCGATCTCAGGCAATCTGAGAATAAATAAAAAACAACAACCCTGAGGTTATCACTAACCTTCGGATCTCCTTCTTATTTAGACATATATCTGATTTTAGGGAGAGGGAAGAGTAATTTAAGCCTGCAGAGACCTACATTTAATTAGTTTTTAATCCATTTCTACACCCAGTGCCTCAGAGGGTGATTTCATCTTTAAATACATCTAATTGGATGTGTTTTAATTGAGAAAGCCTACAACATGCATAATAGAACTACCAGGAGTTAAGTATAGTTTTATATTTTAATGTGTTTATATTTAATTTAAAATTCAGTAAACAGGGTTTCACTCTCTCCTGGAGTAAATTGGTGAAACCCAATTAACTTCAAAGGGACTTTTCACAGTGTGTAGCATATGTGAAAGTCTTGGATTATTAGAGTCTAAGGACACCTGCAAAGCATCATTATAGTGTCAATGAAAAGAAAATGTTTCATACTTCTTCTGCCACAACTCTGAAAATCTCGACTTTATAGTGGGAGAAGAGGGAAAATTGTTTTGCTGTTCCTTCATTTGATTGAATTATCAATCTTGAATTAAATTAATATTTTTAATTAAAATATTAAATTTTGATAAAAAGGTATCTTTACTTGTGCAGAGGAAATAAACTGAATTTGATAAATTGCATCCCTCCATCCTGCTAATTCTGCATGAAAACATTTTAGAAGTGCTGATAGCACTAAATATTCCAAGTGAAACTAAGCTTCTGCAATAGAAATTTTACCACCTGAAAATTTTTATGCATTGTATTGGGTTTGCATGGCAAGGTTTTGGTAGCAGGGGGAATATGGGGTGGCTTCTGTGAGAAGCTGCCAGAAGCTTCTCCCATGTCCGACCCAACACAACCAATGCCAGCCAAGAACGGACCCACCGCTGGCCAAGGCCG
>NW_010290216.1:0-3379 GCF_000700745.2 Antrostomus carolinensis | reverse complement strand
GCTTTAAGGTCACTTCCAACCCAAACCAGTCGTGACTCTATGAAGACAGCTGATGTTCAGCTTCTGGGATCCACCAACCCAACATCTTAACATGCCCTGCTGACAGTGTCCTTGACCTCAGCCCCCTCTGCAAAGCCCAGGCCTCGCATGCCCCACTAAGCCCCAACATTGCTGCTGATGTACTGGGAATAAGAACCTCAAGTTCATCCGAAAACATCCTGGAGATGCTCCTTGCATCCACTGCAGACCCAAGCTTGCCACGTGGTGAATGTGTGATTTGGGTGCATTGATGGCTCCCCCATCATGGAGCCTCACTTCCCTCTCTTGTAAAACACAACGAGCCCTGTTAGGACTTAGCTTAAATGCTTGGAGAGGAGGAAAAAGGTCTTGGAGCTTCAAGGTGCTACCACAGGGAAGGCATCACAGATCTAGAGTGTCTTTGATGAATATCAGTTGGGCCACAGTTTTCAGCATGCCTCTGAGGTGACTGCACCGAGTAAATACCCAGAAGCTCAGGAAACCAGGCCAAGAAAGCACCGAGATAATCTTTTTCACCACAAACACAGCCTGTTCAGGGAAAGTGCCAGAAATACTTATTTTGATAAGTTTGCCTCCTGACCCAAAAGTAAACTCCTATTCCTACAGGGCTGGATAACGACTGGAGGACCCAGGACAACCTGCAGACATCAAAACCCAACAGGATCCATCTTTCAGAAGAGCTGTGTCCACCCTAAAACCCCACCTGCAGTGGAAAACCCACTGGCATCAGGTCAACCCAGAAACACATCTGTGAATGAATTTTATGCTATTTTTTGTTCTTTTGTTGAAGGGTCCTTCATGTTCATCATGAAGGTCTTCCCATGATGACTGCCACCATGTGGTAGCTCCACCAGATACGGCTGCAGGGACCAAAGGAGCTCGTGCCAGGCCACATCAGCATCTGAGAAAGTCCCCTCCTGCACCTCGCTGCACTGGCCAACCTCTGCTGACACCCAGGGGATTAACAGTCCCAAAGTTAATCATAAGAACGTGAGGAGAAGACTGTAATTGCAGCAAAGAGGAGCAACATCAGCAGTTTCAGCAGAAACATCTTAGCAGGATGCCCGCTATTCATGTACCTTTGACTTCAGAGACACAAATAAAGACCCCAAAGCATTTAGTTTTGGGGAAAAAAAATAAAATGAAAAAGGTAAAGGACGATTTGATTAATCAAGAGACTGTATAATGTTATATACCCAGATGATGCCTCATATTAGAGGGCCTTGCAGGTGGAAGCCCACCATTGCTGGCTCTTGGATGCCTGTACAGTGCAGGTCAGATGAGGGCATCTGAGGGATCTTTATGACCCACTAATTCAGTAGTAGAGCTTAACGAGGGACTGGAAAAGGCACTTCTGGAATAAATTATACAATACTCATAGTTAAGAAAAAATATTCCACGTCTAGCCCTGAGTTACTGCAAGCACTTGGAGACTTCAGAAGAAGATGCAACCACTGCTAACACAACCACAAAAGACTGGGGCTTGGGGCAGGCTTTCCCCACCCCCACCAGAGTTGTCTTCAGTGCTCTTCCCTTTCAGAGGGAGGCTGAAGAACCTCTGTGCTTGCTGAGGACCCCCAGCCCATGGGGTCACCCTGCTGCTGGTAGCACCCTGACACGTCTACAATGTCCAGAAGAAGTCAAATGCCTTCCAGCACCAGGAGCCAGAGGTGACACCTGGCACTCAAGTCCCCTCCTCCACTGTGGGACAAGGGCCACAAGGTACCTTCCTTACCTGCACTCATCTGAATCACTTTTTGCAGAAGCAAAAGGCTGAATCCATCAAATAATAATATTTTTTTAAAAAAAATCACTTGTTTGCCAGCAGCCAGTTTTGGCTTGGTGAATTTTAAATAGTTTTGGTCAAGACCCTCCAGCCAAAACATGGGGAGAGAATGCTGGAAAAAGTTCTTTGTTTTTTTTTTTTTTTTAGGGTTTGGTTATTTTCAAACAAAGGATTTTTACTTTTATTTCACAGTGATGTATACTAAATTTCCACAGTTCTCCATCGTGGTGCAAAATACTTAAAAACATATTTTAATTTCAGATTGAACAAAGCTCTTTCGACTTATTTTGTTTCCTGTTTTAATGAAATAAAAAATACCCACTCTGATTGACCTCAGCTAAAAATCCTCTCATCCCCCACAACTATACTTACTATCATGAGTTTTCTACAGGCTAATTAATTGAAGAAAACACAGTTACTATCCACTATTTGTTCTGTAGGCTGATACTGAGGCATATTCAAAATATCTAAAGATAATGTGGGGTACCCATCCAAAGGATGCAGCAGTGCTCCAGGACAGAAGATCCTGGATTAATTAACATCTATATTAGAAACTCATAGGAACCTCAGGAGAGTTCACACATATAACTTTTTTTTTAAATTTATTTTATTTTTTTTTTTAAAGAGGGAAATTCTGCTTTATCCTCTGGCTTGTTCCCAGCTCCTTCACAGGCTGTTCTTTCTACCTCAGGAGAAAATATTTACTCTCTGGACACTCTGAGGCATTGCACAACATCAGAAACCTCAACGCAGATAAAGCCTTGCTGATGCTTGGATGATACCCTGCTGCATCCTCTCCTGCTCCCTTTCAGGTCAAACTGGATCTTGTACAGGACAAGGGAAAAAAAAAATATATATCTATCTAAAAAAACCCCCCACAAACAGGTTTTCAGGACAATGCTGCTGACTTGTTGTTTTTCAAGCCCTCTGCCACCAAGCCCTTGCAGTGTTGCTAACCTCTGCTGATCCCATCAGGTGGTTTAACCAGGGAGCTTAGCAGTAAGCTCTGTCCCTGCAAGGAGGAACCACCTTCTACAGGGTTATTCCCTGCATGAAGGGGACTGCTGAGGCTCACAGATAGCACAAGGATAATTCCCAATTTCAATTTTCAGGAAGAAAATTAAATTTATGAATGGAAGGAACTCACCCCAAAATGCAATTTTGTTGTTGGGTTGTTTTGTTGTTTGTTTTGGGTTTGTTTTTTTTCCTCTCTAAGCTTTATTTTATTTATGTTGAAGTAGCTGTTAAATCCTGTTAACATGCTGCAAATCCCCATCTTGCTGGAAAAAAATAATTTGGCAACTTTAAAAGGTACCTGACCTATATCTGTACCCAAATAAACCCCTTATGAAGAGGAAAGGGGGCAGGTAGGGAAGGGACAATCCACAGCAGCAAAGGCAGGGCAGCAGGAGAGGTCTGGCAGAAGGAAGAAAAAATTGAATAGGGACCAAAAAAGTGGGATAGGGAAGAAAAAGTGGGATAGGGTAGAAAAGCAAAATAGGCAACAAAACTAATGGGATAGGGAACTGTGGTGGGTTGACCCTGGCTGGGTGC
>NW_010290215.1:0-2002 GCF_000700745.2 Antrostomus carolinensis | reverse complement strand
TATGATACTATATTGACTAATCACAAAGATATGAAGGTATGTGTTTATGTACATAAAGTTTCTAGAATAAATACAAAAAAGTCCAACAATTAATAAAAATTTTTACATAAATAAAAAATTAAATCCTGCATTTTATCTTTATATTCCCACCAAAATGAACAGGTGTTGTCTCTTAGTAATGGCAAAATAAATCAGAACTCTCATTTTCTAAGTAATTCATACTGAAAACTAATAAGCAGTTTAAAAAATGACACAAAAATATAGGCATATGTGAAATACAAGCAAAGAGTGGTAGAGAATTGCAGTTGTACCCTTGTACTGTAACCAGCTGCTTTTAGGAAGCACTGCTTATGATTTTTTTTTTTTAAGGTATATCTATATACACAAGCCCTTCAAAAAATTAAAAACCAGAACAGACATCCAGTTGGCCTATCCCCCCCAGTGACACTAAGTGAGCATTACCGCTCTGTCTTCTCTTTCAAAACAAGAGCACAAGTTCAGTGGCACATCTGAGAAAAGCACAGATGTCTGTTCTGAAGATTGCTCACTTTTTCCAAACAAGTTGTCATTTTAATCAGAGGATCAACTAGAACTTCCTAGAAAATGCAAGGCAAACAGCTTCATGTATTCTCAAAGAAAAATCAAAGCTCCTACCAAATAAAACTGACATTTGAGGCAAAACATGTCTTTAAGATACACAAAAAAACACAGTCTTTCTGTTTTTTTGGTACTAGTTCCATTTTAGCCAGCTTTTGCAGTTGGAGTTCTCATTTGGTGCAGAATCAATACCAATGAGAAAGATTGTTTTCTCCTACCATCCCTAAATATGCAAAAAAGTAAAGTTGTGGCCCAGCCAAACAACTGAAAAGGCTATGTACTCTTCTGGAATTTCAAACCAGGTAAGCTGCCACACTCCTTCCCACTCCCTCACCCCAAACCTGTGAAGCACCTAACTAACAAACAGAATTTCCAACAAGACTTAAAACTGTTCTGTTCTAATAACAGAACAGTTCTAATTCTTTGAAATAGAACTAAGGGAAGACAATCGATCACAGAGGTGATCTTCCCTGTAATACCAGTGTTAAGTTGCTGTACTAGGATGACTCTGAAAGAAAACTTCTCCCACCCGCTCCTCACCCAAGAATCTTACAGGAACCAAGTGCACAAGGACCAAAAAAAAAAATAATCAACTGGAAACTTAAAAACAATTTTGCTGTGTTGTGGATAGTATGTTTGACCAATATCTGTAGGTTAAACCAGGCCCCAAATCTAGGATGGTACCTAAAAATAAAACTACATTTTTAAAAAAGAGGATGGGGAAAAAGAGTGACAGGGGGAAAAGAGAAAACAGGGAAGAAGAGCAATAAAAGAAACTTGCAAAC
The DNA here is from genome assembly GCF_000700745.2 of Antrostomus carolinensis. Classification (NCBI taxonomy): domain Eukaryota; kingdom Metazoa; phylum Chordata; class Aves; order Caprimulgiformes; family Caprimulgidae; genus Antrostomus; species Antrostomus carolinensis. The sequence continues at coordinate 620 of NW_010290215.1, read as the reverse complement.
AAATGTAGCTCTGAGATAAGCTGGAACAACTATAAGATTAACTTACTCAAGAAGTTCAAAACAAGTATTTATGCACTTATCAAGATGCTGTGATGCAGGTCACATTCCACTTACCAAGAAAGGTAAGTTAAAATTTGACTAATACATGCCCTTTTCCAGGCATGTTAAGCCAAAAAAAAGTTAGTTTACTGTAAAGTGTCACACTTGCAAACCATGTAATACATGTTACATGTTGAATGAATGTTTATCAATTTGCATTATTAAGGACAGTCAAGCTTAAGATAAAACCATCAACAATAATAGTGTCCTGGTTTTGCTGGGATAGGATAATAGAATTAATTCTCGGTCAGAAAAGTTGCATTTTAAGAACACTGTAGCACCCAGTTTGATGAGAACAAAGTTGATAAGACTAGTGTTGATAAGACGTGTGACTAGTCACGGTATATGGGTTTCCATAGTGATCAAGGTCTTCAGCAGTTTAGTTAGCCTGGTGCTAAGGCCAGGAGAAGTGAAAGCCAGGGCAGCTGACCCAAGCTGGCCAACAGAAGTATTCCATACCATAAATGTCAGACTTACTATAAATTGCAGAGTTTGTGTGGTGGTTTGGGTGGATTCACCCT
>NW_010290214.1:0-4416 GCF_000700745.2 Antrostomus carolinensis | reverse complement strand
CACTTTCCCCGAGATCTCCCTGAACAACGAGAAAACCCTGCCAGAAACCAGCTATCCCAACCAAACGACGCGACTGCCACCGATAACCTACACGGGGCGCTTCTCCCTAGAACCAGCCCCCAACAGCAGCAACACCTTATGGCCAGAGCCCATCTTCAGCCTTGTCAGTGGGCTGGTGGGCATGGCTAATGCACCTCCCACCTCTACCCCTTCATCATCACCATCCTCCTCCTCGCAGAGCCCCCCTCTGAGCTGTTCTGTCCAAGCCAGCGAGACCAGTCCAATTTATTCAGCTGCACCAACTTTTCCCAATTCCAGCTCTGATATTTTCCCTGAACCGCAAACCCAGTCCTTTCCCAACCCCTCTGGAGCCCCCATCCAATATCCACCTCCAGCTTATCCGACTGCTAAGACCAACTTTCAGGTGCCAATGATCCCGGATTACCTGTTCCCTCAGCAACAGGGTGAGCTCAGTCTTGTTCCAGCTGATCAGAAGCCCTTCCCAGCCCTTGAGACCAGAGCACAGCAGCCTTCCCTCACACCACTGTCCACTATTAAGGCATTTGCTACTCAGACTGGCTCCCAAGAGTTGAAGACCCTCAACACTAACTATCAGTCTCAGCTGATCAAGCCTAGCAGGATGAGGAAATACCCAAATCGTCCGAGCAAGACCCCTCCTCATGAGCGTCCCTATGCCTGCCCAGTGGAGTCCTGTGACCGGAGATTTTCACGGTCCGATGAGCTAACACGGCACATTCGCATCCACACGGGACAGAAACCTTTCCAGTGCCGCATTTGCATGCGGAATTTCAGCTGAGCGACCACTTGACTACGCACATCCGCACACACACAGGAGAGAAGCCATTTGCCTGTGACATTTGTGGCAGAAAGTTTGCCAGAAGTGATGAGAGGAAGAGACACACTAAAATCCACCTTAGGCAGAAGGACAAGAAAGTGGAAAAGGCAGCTCCAGTCTCAACTGCTTCTCCAATTCCTGCCTACTCGTCCTCTGTGACTACATCCTACCCTTCCTCCATCACCACCACTTACTCCTCACCAGTGCGCACAGTGTATTCCTCTCCTGCTCCCTCTTCCTACCCCTCCCCTGCACACACCACATTCCCATCTCCTTCTATAGCAACCACTTACCCCTCTGGCACTGCCACTTTTCAGACCCAAGTGGCCACCTCCTTCTCATCTCCAGGGGTCACCAACAATTTCAGCTCACAGGTGACCTCAGCACTTTCAGACATGACATCAGCCTTTTCTCCAAGGACAATTGAGATTTGCTGAGATTACTTTCTGGAACAGGAAAATTCACTTTTTCCATTGGTACTATCAGGCATGGAGTTTCCAGTTACTCCCCTAACACCGTATGTTGCAAGGCTATTTAATTTTTCTTTAAACTTCAGCTGCCTGAAACAACTGCCATTTAAGTTTTCCACCTCTGTTGAATGACTTAATTTGCATGGACTGTGGATATAAGTTCAGTATAATTTTCCCCGTAAACAATAGTCTTTTATTAGGAAGAAAGGACTTTTAATTAAATATGTAGCTGATGTAAATTGTACATGTGCCATGGTTTTGCTTTCCTTTAGGTACTATTGATGTGAAAATCTTTGCATATCCATATTGTATTATTTGGAGTTTGCAGGGCCATATTTTGTGAACGTTAATTCTATTTCAGTGACAATGCTGTAATGAGTTTCAAACTTCTTTGGGAACAGCACTTAACTGTATTAGAGCATGTTAGAGTGATGCTATGTAAATATCACCTGATGAGACACTAACGTGGCAGAAGTTTTGGTTTTTAAGTTACAAGTCTTGGTGCCTTTTTTGTGAAGCCTTGCTGATATCATGCATTTGTGTGAATGGATGCTTTGCATCTTGCCTTAAAGTGAAAGGGATGTTACTCAAAGAATGTAAGAGAGACCAGGGATTTGGTGGGGAGGGGAGCACAAGAAAGCCCCAGGGAATGGAATGTAAGCAAAAAAACCAAACAAATAACAACAACAAAACAAAAACCCCACCACACCTCTCAAAGTCTATTTTTGTTACAAAAATGTAAATTTATATATATATATATATTCAAGAGTTGGAATGTTGTAGTTACCTACTGAGTAGGCAGCAATTTTTGTATGTTATGAACATGTGGTTCATTATTCTGTGGTTTATTTTTACTTTGTAATTGTGTTTGTTAAAATGAAAGTGACTGTTTGGCTTCTAAACACATTGAATGCGCTTTCCTGCAAATGGGATATTTGGTGTACAATACCCTTCAGAAAAAAATAAATAAAATATCAAGTTGTGCGAACATCCACATTTTCCTTTAAGTTGCTACATAGGAAGACTGTGTTGCAGCAACTCTGACTCCTCAAGTGGCTGGGAAGTAACAAGTGCTGCTTGTCTCCTGGAGAAATACCTGCTTAAAGGAAGGATGGGAGACCAATCACTCTTAAGTCCAGTTGCTCACAAAGGCATGGATGGAGCACATATGTCCTCGCATTAGGTGCATCACATGCTCTTTTGGAATAGCTGTGATTCTTGCTTCCTGGCTTCTCCAGAAGCATGTGAGCTAATCTTGGGAAGAAAATAAATTCTCCCAGTGCTGAAAATGAGGTTTGAAAATCAGAATCTCAACCGTCTGTTTATAGGTAGTCAGAAATCTTACTGGATGGCAAGATAATAGAGCAGTTTCTAGGCTGGAAATACAATAAGCTCAGTCCAAATGGCTGGTTGATACAAGGTAGCCCTGCTTAGCTGAGGGCTGTCCTAAGTTCCTCTTTGACACAACAAAGGGCATACAAGTGCGTGGGCCTGATAGCCTTTAGTACAGCTGTTTCAGCATTTGTAGGAGGAAAGTACTTCCCTACATGGTGGTCTGAAATACCTTTCAGGGGGTACATGAACTCTCTGCAGAGCAAATTCAGAGGAGTTTGCATGCATGAGAACTGGTGCTGCAGGTACAGAGGAGGGTTCTGATGTCAGTCCTTTCAGACGGGCTCTCTACAAATCACTAATGTTTAGGGTTGTGAGGAGGTGGGATGCAGATATAGGCCTTGATGGATGCACATGACACAGTGCAAACTGGCAAGCAGTCTCTGCCAGACACAGTATGCCCTGCTGCTTGCCAAAATCGACCCCACTGGAAAGGAAAGGCAACCTGCTGGAGCCCCCAGGCTAGTCCTTTTTGGGGGTGCAGCCCACCCCTGGCAAATGACAGCAATTCTGGAAGATACCTAAGAGCTGGGCAGTTGGTAAATCCCAGTCTGTCATCTCTCAGGCAGGACTGCCTTTAGCGGGTTGGGACAAGCTTTGGAGAACGGCCTGTGCTGCTTTTTCTCTGTGCTGGTTTGTGCCTGCAGTGCTGGGGTGTGGTCTGCAAGCCACTAACTATGACTTTGCAGGTGACCCTGCTGGGCCTTTTCAGAGAAAAGCACCAGCTTTCTTTCCAATCCAAGGGGCTCTGGACAAGGCAAGCTGAGTACGTGGCTTCACACTGTCATACTGTGAGTATGTAACCCATGTCAGAAGCCACAGAAATCCACTCATGGGAGAGGAGACAATGAAGAAGGGCCTTCAAATGTGATGCTTCAAAGAAGGAAGCAAATAACATTATGTAAAGCTAACCACAAAATCTTTTCCCACCTCCAGTTTCCAAAGTTAACAGCAAATGCTTGGAATAACCCCAAGCCCATTCTGAAATGTTTCCTAATGTCAAGTTTGAACATCACCTGATGCAGCTTTGAACCATTCCCACATGTCCTGTCCTGTCCCTGGATACCAGGGAGAAGATATCAGCACCACCCCCTCCTCTCCATTTCCCCTCCTCAGGAAGCTGTGGATGTTGCTGTCTTTTCAAGCTTGTCTCTCCTGGTCTAACTCTTCTGAAATTGTATGTATGCTAAAAACTGACCAAATGGGCTCTCAAGCAATGCTTGATGAACCTGAGGGTGCCCCAGGTTCTCCAGAGCACTTTGTACAGAAAGGAGAGAAAATGCATGGGGTCTTTTGCTCTTACTCTTTCCATGGCCTTCGTCCCATAACATGAAAGCAGATTTCAGGGTTGAGAATGCATTGACTGTACATTTCCTGTGAGATCTTCTCATTTGCTGATGGTCTGAAGAAGACAGGACTTCTGATTCTTACAAAGTTTGCTCCTAGACTAACTGGGAGGATAATTCAGTGTTCAGGAGGCTGTTCCCAGGGAAACAGCAGGTGTTACCACTGGCTGGGGAAACCCCTCACCTCCCATGTGGATCCGGGCCCGAAGCAGCGCAGGAAGCGTGGCAGTGGGAAAGGAAGCGAAGGCCTCTTGCTTTTCCAGTCACTGTCAGAAGATCCATCTGCTGAATTAAACCTCAGCTGTTTGTGATTTACAGCCTGGCTTCAGAGCTGGCCGCCAGCAACAGGAGC
>NW_010290213.1:0-22405 GCF_000700745.2 Antrostomus carolinensis | reverse complement strand
TGTTCGAGCGAGCCACCGCCACCCCCCACTCACGTTGGAGGCACAACCCGCACCGCCCTGCCCGCAAAGCTGGACGAGCCGCACCGGGCCCCGCGAGCACCTCAGCCGGGGCAGCCGAGCACAGAGACGTGCGCTTCGGGGTGGACAAGTTGAAAAGTCACGGAGCAGTGTTTGGTGTAGAAAGGGCTGGTGTTCCCTTCCCTCACCCTCGCGTCACTGCTTCAGGACTCAGGGCACACAGAAGCGCCTCGAAGGAGAAGCTCAGCGCTGGAAAAACCAAAGGCGCTGAAGGAACCGTTCAGCAAGCCCAGGAGAGGTGTGACAACCCTGACGGGAAAGGCAGGAGCTGCAGGCGAAGGCACTAACTGTGATTGCTAACCAACGGCAGCAGTAATTAATAACACCAGCTTGGCTATTGCCAGGGACGTAAGCCCAGAATCGTTAGATTATCTACTCTGCCCATTCATCTGGATGACTTCTCTAAAGCAATTAACCCCTTAGAGCTCTAAGCTGTAGAAAAAGCATCAGAGGAACCAACGTATCAACAGGGGTTTTGGCAAGTCCCTACAGGGATGGAAGGGGGGGGGAAGTTGTCGATTCAGTGGGCAAACCCCTGGAACCTGGGGCACATTACATCCTCGTCAGCAAGGGTAAATGCTTCCCAGTTATGACATGTCTTTCCTCTGCCGAGGTACCTGGACACTCAGATCACATCCAATCATTTTTTTTTTGTGAGAAAAATCAATGTCTTAACAGCATGAGGTGTGTTTTCACAGCCACGGCTTGTTTCTGTGGTCCCTAATAGGGTCCCAATCTATCTCCAAATCCTCCCTCAGAACAGGCAATTCTAGTTTGTTGTTTTTTTTTTTTTTCTCAGCAAACAGCACCAGTAAAAATGTTCTTCCCTGTGCTAATGGAACCAAAGGAAAAATAAGCCATGCAAGGATTGTGTTTATTTCTCTCACTGCAGCTCCAGAGCACCATCTCCCATCTGAAACACAACTGGCCTTCTTTGTACCCAGATGTGCAGCCAGAGCCAGCTCTTGCTTTTGGCTGTGTTTGCTGATTGAGTCCACTTAGCCAACCCAGTCAAACAGGAACAAAGTCTTTGTTATTTACTATCTTGCTGCTTTGCCATTTGAGAGTTTCACCAGAAAAAAAGGGTTTCTATCACTTAGAAGTGCTCAATCTACAGCACACAGGCTGTGCTGGGCTTGACAGACCAACTCATCCTGCCCACAGCCTGTCTCAGCATCTGACCTTTCCACACAGTTGTCAGAGGCAGAAATTTCAGTGAGATTTAACCCAAGATGCTAAGTGCTTACAGTGAAAGATGAAGAGGATTGAAATCTCACAGCTTCCACCAGAAACAAGTTATCTGCTGTTGCAATTTCAGTGTAGCTCACAAGAGGCAGCAGATACATTTCCAAGAAGAGTTTCTACTTCCATTCATCCCATTTGCTTTACATGTCTTGCTTCAATGCATCTAATTACTTTATACAAATTACACAATCTAGCACTCTTCCCTCCAAAAGTCAGAGAGAAGACCCACGCGGACATTATCAACCTGTTCCATAGCTGGTTTGCACTGAACTGCATAGGAAAGTGCTACAAAATAAAGCAATACAGTAAAGCAATACATTGATGCTTCAATTTGCTTTTCATACCCTAAGAAACCTCACAAAGCTCTACAAATGGAAACCAAAGTGTTCAGGCATTAGGACATGACTGAGTTGAAGGTGTACGGTCCGTTACAAGGTCTCTCCAACACCCATGTGTAGTATGGCACACTCTCTGATTATGAGATTGCATATTTCAATAAAGACGCACCACTTCTCTAATTGAGTGACTATCTATTTGATAAGGAGCAATACATCATTTTATTCACCATCAGTTTGTTTGGGTTTTGGTGTTGTTTTGTTGTTTGTTTGTTTTTTGCTATACAAAATCTAACTAAGGGAGTGCCTTTAAGTTACCACCCAGCATTTAGCACACATTGCATGCAGGCTCCTATTTCCTCCAACATTTGTTCCTTGTCACTGAGGTCGAAAGAGTCAGAGGATTTGGGGTACCCATTGCCAGCACACCAAATTGAGTACTCAAAATAATAAAAAAAAGTTCTTATATCAACAGCACCCAGTTTCAGGGATTTTTTACACAGTTTGCTTAAAATTACACAGAAAAGCTATGACAGGCAAGAAACTCCAGGAGAGCATTGTGATTTTTGTGATCTCTCAGCTCTCAGGCTTAACACAGCCTTAGAGGATTGGAGTCTGTTGCTGACTTTTATCTATGAGGAGCCTTCCAACTTCTGCAATACCCTCTGCCTCTATTATATAAGAAGGCTTTGAGTTTAAAACACCCCAGATATATAGAGATAAACATCCTGTGCAAATAAGTGAACAATAATCAAACACAACATAAAGACAACCACAACTAAGGAATACTGCATAATTGTCATACACATCAGGAAAGGGATTGAACTAGAGCCTCAGAGTTCAGCACCTTCTAAATATTTGATATTGCAGTTTTAGCACTGTTAATATAGCCCCAATACATAAACCCAGCACTGAACACAGGGTACATACCTTTAATCAGTCAGAACTCAACAGTTCTCAGTTACCGACATTTGAGTCTAAAATTTACCCCGGAAATCAGGAATTATAATTACAGAGGATGCCAGAATTTGGCAGTGAGCATTTAGTTCTCACTGAAGGGATATTAAGAAGCTGCTAAGACATCAAAGTAGTTTAAGTACTGTCAAGCCAACACTGTACATAATTTTATTCATAACAGACCTGAGAATGGAAAATTTCTTCCCTCTACATGTTCCACTTACAACACCAACAGTGTTACATCCCATTAAAAACTATAAAGGGATGATAAGGAAGAAGTACCAAAGAGGAAAATACCCAATAAAGTGTATACTTTTACAAACATCATCAGAAAGTTTACAACACACAAATGAACACAAAAGAAAGGATGAGAGCTTTAGGCTCCACCATTTATTCAGCCCATAGACCAAGCAAAACCAAGTACCACGTAAATAACATTATCACAAGGGGAAACAGCTTCTTGCCTGGTACCATGCAGCACTCTCATCTTTAGCAAAACTCATTAAAACAAAAAAGGCAAACTAAAAACATATCAAAGTATTTGTGTATCCCCAGCCCTAAGTATCACAGATAACTGTGAAAAAACAGTTTGTGAAAGAATACAGAATTAGGAAACACTTAATAGAATTGTATCTAGAAACACTGAAATAGTTAATCATCAGACTTTCATCATCATGTACTCAGATACTAAGCAACAGCATTTATCACTCAGCAATTAGCAAGCCAACCAATATTTGTATTTTTCAACACATCTGTTGCAAAGACCAAAGTTTACTGCCGCCACACCATGGTCAGGTGCACAACCCCCAGCCTCCCTGCTCATGCTCTGCATTTGGAGAACACTAGAAATCATCTTCATAAACCAGTAACTTTTTCTCAATCCCATGGGTCATGTAAGTGCTTGAGGGGGACTGAGCAGACGGGTTTCCCCACAGCCCACCGAGGATTCAGACCATGCCTGGGCACCACAAGACATGGAAACAGCTAAGCCCACTGCACTCAGGTTTTACACATAACCTTTTAATGAAATGCACAAGCAAAACTGCATTAATTGAAGCCTGCTTTTGCAGTTTATAGATTAGACAAATGTATCATAAAAAAGCTCTTACCTGCAGCAAGGCCCTCTTCCCGACACACTGCTGGCAGCAGGCAGCCCTGCCAGGTGGAGCAGGTGAGCTGCCCGCCCCTGGCATGAGGCTCACCTGCCCATCCCTTGCTACCAGCTGGTGAAGCAACAGGATAAAAGAAAAGGAGGGCAAAAGGAGCAGTGCACTTTCCTCCCTGGTCTGCAGTAGATGCAGAACACACCACGCTCATTTTGTCCACAGAAATAAAAGGCAAAGCAGGGGCACTGTTTCCCCCATCCTGGTTGGGCTGCAGCAGCTACTGGGCTCTTCCATTTCTTGCGGCACTGTGATCTGCAGAGGAAGGAGAGTGGCTCCAGGTGCTTCTTTGCCCTCCATGATTTGTGTTTAATTCCCAGGCTCCTGGTGAATGGCTGCCTGTGAGAGGCATTTTCCCCCCTCACCAGCTCTGACCAGCAAGGCACAGCATGGCCAGGGAGCTGGGGCAGGATTCAGCACTCCTTTTTCCACCTCTGTCACCTTAGGCATGTGGCACTATGCAGAGTATCAGACTGATATGCAGCCACGCCGATGATGGTACACTGCAAAAAGTTATGTGCCCCAAAGTACACATTTTAAATGAGGAAGTCACTTTCTCTTGCCTTGGTTACTCAAACTTTGCCAGACCTCTGCAGAAGGACTACCGCTCAACAGCAACGTTTTCATTTACTCCAGATACAACATTTAAGTTCAAAAGCAGGTCAGAGTAGCACTGGTGTTTGTCTGAAAAATACTTTAAATCCAAGCTTTCTGTCAGAAAAGTAAATCCAGCTAAAGATGTAAGAGCACAAGATGAAAAACACAGTGCCTTTAAAATGTATCACCACATGAGCCCCGAGGACATCTAAATCAACGGTAGTACTGGTGATATGAAAAGCATTCAATAATTCAAACACTCTGGGCCATATGTCAGCCTTAACTACAGATGAAAGTTATCTTTCCTTTTTCTACTTGATCGCTGGAGCAGAATTCTAGTTAAAATCTCATTTGATATGTTTTCTTCTTTGTAAAACACAACATAGGCCTCAAGTGACTACTGCACAACTAAGCAGTTCGTAAAATAAACAGCAGATTGATCGAAGGATGCGACGAGAGTGAGCTGGTGACCACAACACGCCTCCCACGGGCCTCTGACACTGGTCACGCTTCATATTTATTCCCATCCTCAGGTGTAATGCCAAGTTTTGAAGACCAGGAGACAGACAACTGGCAAGGTTTCCAACTCCTCCAGCCCAGGCCTCAGCGAGTCAGCTGTTCCACACAGCCCTACACTTCACCCACAACCAGCAGCTCTGAGGGGAATTGAGAAAACTCCACAAACTCACAGGCAACTGGAAAACGAGCAGTGAAAGCAGCCAAGCAGGATCTGCTCTCTCTCCTTCACCACCAGCGGCCTAACTCTGCCTGGGCCGCAGCCCCCTGCTCCCCGCCCTGCGGAGCCGCCATTTTAAGTGTCGCTGACAGGGCCTGGCGCTCGGCCAGGACATGGCTGCTCTGCGGCAAGAGGCAGTGACAGGCTCCCCTAGGCCCTGCCTCAACCTCCGGGCTGCTTCTTCCCTAGGGAAGCAGTGTCAGCTGTTTTAAAACACAGCTGGACTTCAATATTTACCTGGTCAAGGTTCAGTTTGCTGTTTTTCTTTACTCGCCTGTACGGCTCTGCATGCTGCGCACCACCGCTCTGTTCTTGCACACTCCCCAGTCCTGTGAATGTTTGTTAAGGACCATTGGCCTTTTTAACCAATTTAAAATTGAGTATACCTCACCAAAACACCTCATTCAAGGAGAAACAAGCATTTTAATTTGTAATAAAGTTTAAGAGCACTTCTGAGAGCCTGAAAATAGCAGGTTAGTGAAAGAAGTATCTGAACTACTCTAAGCTGCTCAGGAGTCTCCTTGGGAAAATAAAGTAAAAGTTCACACTTCATTTAGCTGACAGTGTCCTACAAGGCTTGAGTTTGGGTTTTTGCATTTCAGGGATTTTTTTGTTTGTTTTATTGGTTGGTTTGTGGTTTTTTTGCCATATTTAAATGAGTGAAGTTTCAAATATTATTTCCTTTGTGCCCAGGCATGCTGAGAACTCTGATGTTTTATTTTCCTTTGATTTCACATCAGTAAGGCTATTAACTTAAATTTAATTCTCTAGAAAAGTAAACATCTACAGAAATGCCCCACTTGTACCCAAACACAGGTGTAAACTGGCTTTGCTTTGCATAGTTCCCTTAAATTTCCTTTTCACATGTGAAGTTAGAGGCTCAAGCTGACTCCTGAAGTCCCAACCTAACACCCCTTTTTGCTTTCATTTACACACTCATTTCTGTTCTTCAGAGTACAGGTAGGTACCTCTTTCACTCTTTATTCCCTTAGGATATTCCCAGGACACAGAGGGATTAGGGTTTGTGGCCATAAGGTACCAGCTCTCCACCCATGGCTGCAGCCCACTGCGGGGCCAGCAGGACCTGATCAATCCTCACACATACCACAGCAGCACCCCAGCTTCCCACTCTCTGCCTTTGAGAAGAAAGACTTTACACCACAACAGATAATTCTTTAGCAAAGTTCACCTCAAAACCTCAACCTCAAGTGTTAAAAAAAGAAAAACCCTTAAATGATACAAGTTATTACATTTAATCCTTTTGGGGGAAATGGGGAATGATTTTGTGATTAAGGACCTACTTTGGGGCTCAAGAGAATTAGTTCAATTCCAGGCTCTGAAACAAGCTTCCAGGTTCCCCTGGGAGAGCCTGTGCACTCTCCTATCTCATGTGGACAGCAGCAGGGTAATTTTTAAGTGTGGGCAGCCCTCAGACATTGTAGTATCAACAGCCAAATAAATGCATAGGTAGGAGTTAGGTGCACTGCAACCATTTTGAGGACAAGTTAGCTATCCAAAGAGGGCACTACCATTAGACTATAACTTACCATGGAAGTAATTTTTATTATTATTAGAGGGAGTTTTGAAAAATAGCAAATTATATTATTACTCTTGGTCTGACAGCTAGTTCCTAACAGTTTTAGCTAATGCATTAAGTGAATGAAAAACACTGCAAGATAAAAATACACTGGCAGGCATTGCAGAAAGACACCACTTAGTTCTCAAGCACAGTATTTTCCACTGTTTGCACTGCGGGGAAATTTTGTCCAATTAAGGTCTATAGGTGGTATTGCTTCTTGGTAAAATTAAATTTATGAATTGATTTAATTCATAGAATGAACAAATTCAGTAATGAAAACTCATTTGACAATGAGTTATGACAGAGCAAATCAAGCAAGCACTATCAGGAAAACATAATACTGAAGTCACTGTGTAACCTTCTAGAGAGTGAAGTGCTTCACTACACAGTCACAGTGAAAACATTAGACTTGCAAAAAGAACAAAAAGATTTAATTACTCTGATAAGCCCACATATTAGTCATAATAGTTCTTCACTAAGCACTATCTGCACAAATTTTCCCCTACAATTATGAAAAACAGCTGTCATACACCCAATACCAGAAATATACAAAATAAAAACTACTTCCCATTTTTAAAGACACTGCAATCACTTAAAAATTTGCCTCCTTTCTGAAAATGTACTGTGCCTATTATGGTTGTAAAGTAATACCTATGATGTATTTAATGCATTACAGAACTTACTTTCAGTAACTTAATGTGTGCTTCATATACATCTGAACTATTTTCTCTAAGTAATTGCCCTTTCAGAAGGTAGAAAAATCCACACAAAGTTTAAAGATCAGTGTTTCTGGTATTGTTTCTTTATGTTCAAACTATAATCAATAATTTAACCTTAATATTAAGTATTTTTGCAGAGCAGCTACCATTTATTTTGTATGCATTAAACCCAAGTAGACTTAATATTTCAGTAGAATGGCTGTTAAATATTTTTTAAATCTGGTATTTGATTGGTTTGTATGTAAGTACAGATTAAGGTGGTTCCTTGCATTAATGTACTTATCTGCTTTTCTAACTACAATTATTTCAATATTTTCCTTAAACTGTTTCAAAGCTGTCAGTTATTAGGCGAGCAAGTAAAACCAACAATTCTGGTTGAGGCTAAGTCAGTCCTTTCATCTTCATCACTCTATAAGGTAAAATGCAAAAAAAACTGTCAGACTTCCCATGAATTCAGAGAAATTCCATCTATCCCATCCAACACGCACTGAAACCCAGGTCTGACCAGACCTGCCCATTGTAACTTGAATAGTCAGATGAAGTTCAACCACAAAGTTAAATTGGTGACAACTGCATAAAACAGGTAACTTTATTTTGTGACTGTTTAGCAGCTTCTAATTTAAAATTACAAAGGTACAACAATGACATTCATGAATGTTTGTTTTAACAGAAAAGCCTCCTTGAATTTTTCAGAAGTTCTCACAGGCTGGAGCACACAGAAGGTGTGATGCTTATGTGGTTAGAGGACTCCCACTATTTCCAATGGTGTCAGCAGCGTCTTCTCAGTTAAGCTCCGCACTGGTGCTGTACTCGTTTAACATAAATAGCTGTGACAAAATAAAACAAATACTGTAAGACAGTTGTAGGTTCTGTATCTGGTCACACTCCCCGCATCTACTTACATAGAAAAATCACTTGCCCTGTTCCATCAGTGAAAGGCCAATCGTCATCTCAAATTTTCATTTTACTGTATTATCAAACCTAATGATTTGCTATAAAATTTTGATTATTCCACGTCCTCAAATATTAACATCTAACTTCTCACTTTAATGCAAAATATAGTCCAATATCCTATTCCTCTTAAATATCCTACATACTTGAATCAGGTTTCAGGCAAAGGCCTACTGCAAAGCTAACATACTCCTCCAGCTGATACTGTGCTGCAGAGTACCATTAAAATTAAAAGGTATGTCCTGTCCTAATGTCTGACACAGAATCATGTAAACCCATATTACCACTGGTGGGTGTGTGTCTCACCAATTCTTGTTCCTGCCCAGCCAATGTGTGTCAATATGAATTGGCCACACACTTCTTCCTCACACCAAACCTAAATCATCTTTATTACAAATTAAAGCAATTACTTATTATTCTATTTACAATGAACACAGAGAAAAGTTCTCCTCTTTATAACCTTGAAAGGATCAATCTGTATTCTTGAAATAATCAACCCGTGCCAAGCGGAAGAGCTTTGAAAAAAACCCCACACAATTCCTCTAATAACTTTTTATAGTTCTGGTAACACTTTTCATATTTTGTCAGCTCACAGCTACTCCACACTCTCAGGTAACTCCATAGCGCTGCATGCCTAATAAACACTCAAAACATTCACTTTCACTTCACAACTAGAGAAGCACACCAGTATATTTTTATGTATTATACTTTATAAGTCTATAAAATACAGGGATGGCAAATTACTGACACATTTAACCATCATGCTTGGTTATTGCTGTAACTCCTACCAAGGAGGAAAACCTTCAGTCCTTAAAAAGGCTGAAAAATACACTCAAAGCAACAATCAGCTTGCCTTGCAAATCAAATCAATGTGAAACATCACTGTCTGCTCCTCCCTAAGGAGGAGACTCTAAGGCTGCCAGAATACAAGCTCAAGTTAACTCTAAGCCCCTTCCCTCCTCGTCCTCCCCTTGTAACCATGGCTGCTCCAAAACCTCTGTTCCTACACAACAGCCAATTTATTGACCAACACCAAGAAGCTCGGAAGTAGAGAGAGCAGCTCTGCCAGGCACTGTAGCTAGGTCACCAGAAACCATTACCTGCAAGAGATATCAATCACCATGTATCTAATACCCTTTTAAATTAGTGGAGAAAATTGCTTTGTGTCTCATTTTCCTTCCCCCCTGCCCCATGTCTACAAAAACAAAGGCAAAGCCCTACAGAGAACCTAGCTAGCCTTCCTACAGGCCAGAAGGCATTTCCCTCTCAAGGTCTGCAACCTGCAAGCAGCACAGATGACTGCTTAGAGTCATTAAGTACTTCATTTAAACCAACTGTGATCTACCTTCTCAAATCTACTCTCAGTGAACTGTGAGGATTTAAAAAATTATTTTTTCCACCCTGTAAGAGCTTAAAATAAGAACTTTAAACTCAAATGGTGATGTAAGAAAACTACTTACTTCCAGATTAGCTTTCATTTGTTTTTCCAGTTGTCTTAGAAATCAGGCCTTCCCTCTCAATAAAAAAAATCAACTAGGAAGTATGCATTATTATTTTTATTTTACATCTACAGCAATATCTACTAAATTTTTCTACCTTTTAAAAATTCTAAATATTCTAATTACTAAAGTTACATTACTGTATTTCTACTGTGAGTAATGTTTTATTTTTCTTGGATGACAACAGTACCAACCACACAGACATCTATGTGGTAATTATCCTGGTTATTATCAAAAAGCCGAAGAAACTCACTGGACATGTATACTTTTAGAAAGCAGTACCAAATTATTTCAATATAGAAACAGTATCCTTCAGGCCAAGACTAGCTTGAAGAAAGATGGCTATTGTTTTTGTTATTTAAATGATATAAAGTTCTCCTGCAAGAATAGATGCATGTTTGTCAGCATTGGGAAGGTTTTACCTAGAAGTAATTTACAATTATTAAACCAAACAGCTACAGAGCTTTGTCATTCTCACCTGACATTGGCAAAAGGCCAGGTGTCCCTCCAAGCAGTGGCCATTTTGCAGGTTGATGTCAAGAATATCTCAGAAGTCTAAATCCTTTAGCAGGTGCTAAAAGAAGAGGTGGAAGATTATCCTCTGCAGCTGACAATCCTGTTTGGAAGTGGTTTCTGTTTTTTTATTGTCAACTGTTTTAAAACAAACAGTTAAATCTGCTTTTGTTTGCACAGGACACTCTTAACTATAAGGGTCTAAAAGCACCATGCTTAAGAAATACCAGTTACCTCTCTGAAAACAGGTATAGAAACGAGCACTGTAGACAAAGCAGTGACGCCACACACCAACAGCTACAAATACCTTAGCCTTTATCATTCATAGTGCCCTAGTTTAAATGATGTACAACCACTAAGGAACAAGTATAACCTTCCTATACTGTATTTAACAGTAGAGCACACTGACCTGCAGTGTTACTAAGCTTAGCATGAGCACACTACAAAGGAAAACTCTCCCTGATATTAATGTTAACCTGTGCATGCAAGTTAAAAAAACAAACTGACAAATAAAGTCTGATTGGTATGGAAAGTTAAAGCCAGATTTTGAGTGATTTTGTCATGACAAACATATTTGATGCCATCTAATGCTGGTTTTAAACAAGGATTTAACCCATATCCATAACCATAATATAGGTCACTAGTTTTGTTAGTTTGTGCCTAGCATTCATTCCAAGGAATCAGACTCAGCACTAACATCAATAGGTGTCACGAGTGTAGTGTGGTTTCTTTTTACACTACCATTTAATAAAATAGAATAAGTATATTAAGCAGATGTCAATATTTTTTTGCTTACTTCCCTATTTCAATCATTAAAACAGTATTTAACTTACAAAGCACCATACTCTAATCCAATGCATCCAAGAATACTCATGTTTAAAACCTGAACCGCCCTCACCGTTTCTGTTTCTGTTCAATGAGCTTCAGTAACTCAAAAGAATTGCAGCCAACTTGATAACTAAAAGAGAAAGCTTTGTAGAATGGGAAAGTTCACAACAGGGGAGGAAAAAAAGCCTTTCTAAAATAGCCAGGTGTTCACCTCAACCCATACCAACTTCAAATAGATGCAAGGATGGTAGCTGAATCCAATTTCAGTCTAAGGACATGAAAGATGAGCTTTATATTCTTATGCTTTTATAATGTTCGAACGAATTCATTTTTAGATAAAGAATGGTATACTCCCCTACTCTCCTATTCTTTCACATAAAGTTTGCTCAGAAAATAGCATGGCTGAGTTCCAGGCTTTCAACTATTATTTGATCACTGCCAAATATTTGCAAGTTCAGATGTTTCCACATCCCACTCACCTACTTGATTGTAGTTCACATAGTATCTACCACATTTTGTTCTACTTTTTGGAGTAAATGTACTGTGGCAAGTGATCAAATCAGTCATTAAAACAGAATAAAATACTCTGAACAAAAGTACAAAACTGAAACAGTGTTGGAAGAGCAGCCCCTGACAGTCTATCACCCAAGTGAAGGTTTGAGGAATGGGTGACCAGCTTAAGAGAGCAATCCTGCTTGGCAGTGGAAGAGGTGGAGGTTTACTTAAGGTGTGGGTGGCCGCCTTGCATTCTCACGACACATCCTCAACTTCAGCTGAAGGATCAGTTTATTCAACAAAGCTTAGTTTAAATGAACAAAAGTGGTAAGCAATTCTTCAGAAGTCATTAAGAGCACAAGTAGAAACTTCCAAGAATCTCACTAGCCTCTTATCACAAGGGGATCCAAGAATTTTCCATAGTGTAGCTCCCAAGATCAAAATGGCCCAAATATTCCAAGCCTATAATTTACATAAGTGGCTAGGTTTGTTTTTTTTCTTTCAGAGATGTTCCGCTAGATTTAAAACTTTTTAATTAAAAAAGTTTATATACTACTGTATTATTGATTTCTGTTAAAACAAGAGTTGCATTCTGCTTAATGGACTGATGGATATCACTAACTTAAATGCATTTATGTGTACAATGTTATTAAAACTTAAATACTCAATAGCATTAGCACTCACTTTGCAAACATAACCTGTGAAAGAGAAATTGTCCATTAGGGCACTTGTGCATACGTCTTTAACATATGTCCAGTTCTGTGAGGAATACACACACCCTACTTCATGACACACATGCCCATTAATACTCACACTGGCATTTTATAACAAACTTCTAATCTCTAGTGCCTATCATTTATTTACAGATTATTTATGTGGAATATACCCAAACCTATTTTTATCAAATTTAAAAGAGGCTTGAAGTTGTATTTCAGTGGGGAAAAAAATATCAATACCTTCAATCATATTTCTTCTGGTCTTGACATAGTCACTTACTGAGTTCAAATCCACCCAATCCAAGTGTTTCCTCACACTTAACAGAAAGATGTCCAGTGCCCAGAGGCACGCTGTGCAGCTCCCACAGCTCCCAGGCCAGGCAGTCACCCAGCAGATCAGCTGCCTTCTGTGAACTCCTGGTACACTCCTGTTGCTCACACTTAGAAAATGTATTCCCAAAAGCTTTAACTATGAGGGCCAGTGCAACCTCCACAGGCATGTTACAATGCAGCACAGAGGGAGAGCTGGCTTTATCAAGCTTGGGTTTTTATCTATTTCATACACTTATAAAAAGATAGAAAAATATAGCTGTTAAATTCATGCAATGTAACTGAGTGAGATTTTTAAAGCCTTCAGTTTGGTATTGATATAGCCTGCCTGTAGCTGCAGAGGTTAGCTTTGATTTAGCATCAGTATATGAACTTCCTCTGAAATATAAAGGAAAAGTTGTAATTTCTCCTTCCCACTGTCAAAACATTATTGGTCATTCGTGATCTACAGCTAAAATTGAGATAAAGATTCCTAATTCCATACAAAGACTTTCAAACACCTATACTCAAAATAGGATTAGTACAGATTTTTCTTAATTTCACAAGACTTTTTAATTAACCAGAGAACAGAGCAGCTACTTTCCCTCCAGGAGAAAATGCCTTTTTACTATTGTATTCTTGATACATGAAAAGACACAAAATGGGTAAATTTACAATAAAAAAAGTTCTGAAATAAAGATAAAAACTTTCAAGGGTTTTATTGATTCATTTACATGGAATCTATACAAGAAAGTTAAATTTTAATTAAGCGATTTCTATATAACTCCCTATCATTAATTATTATATCTGACAGTTTGTTGCATGCATTTTATGTCATTTAAACATCAATCCAGGACAGATGTTTAATCACTCCCTGTATCATGAATTATTATAAATTAATTCACTGAACTATTTCAAAGCTGTCCCATTTTAACTAGGTCAAATTTTGTTACCAAGAAGTGCAATGAAACAGTGTTTAAAATTTTAATGAGTTGAAATAAATTTAAACTGCAGTTCTGAATGGGGACTATTTTAAGTGATGTCTCTCAAACAAGCTAAACTTTCTTTTGAGAGAATAATTTAGCATTATTACAGTACAAGAGGGAGGTGCTACATTGTGCTGTTCAAGAATACGAAACCATAATTTTTAACTTCTTGGAATACATGTGAGATTCAACATATTATTTCCACCATAAGACTAAATTCTTGCAACAGATTGCCTGTAACTCCAGCATATTCCCCCGAAGAAAAATAGAGAAGTTCATTATATATAAATAAAAGTCTGTGTCATTGTTTCCCATGGCTGTGCTGTTGCCTTCTTGTATGTGCCAAAAGCCATAAGTATCAAGTCTGGTGTTGTGAGGTGTGAAAATGCTACAAACCAGCATGTTTATTGATCAGATATATACTTTCTACAGTATCAGGAAGTAACTGATCTCTATTTTAAACCACATGGAGCAAAGTTTGAAGTTATTTGTTAAAGTATAGTAGGAAGCTGTAATATACATAAAAGGAATTTTAGTTAGCAGTTCCTGCTTGATCATGTTTTAGTGGCGGATTTGAGAGTTAAATACATTATTGAAATTATTTATATTTAGCATGTAATTCTATCATCCTAGGATAACATGAAATAGTCAACTGAAAAGAATATAGTCTATTATGAACTATTACATTGGCATCAGCATAATTTTGTTAGTAGCCTGTTTTTTGAAAAAATACTGAAAATAGAAGGCACAAAAATGAAAGTAGTGATTTATATGTTCTGAAGATAGATGCTACACATTATCCTTCAATAATTTTACTGATATCTTGATTTTAGTCTTTTAGACTTGGAAGATCATGTTTCTTACTGATAGCAACATGGAGAGATGACAGTCACAAGCTTTATTTGCTTTGCCAACACAAAAGCTTGCTAACACTGCTCATGAAAATACCAAGTGACAGTAGACAGTCAAGGAAGAACTATGGCTTATTTTTCATACACTGTAGTACACCTACTTTTTTAAACAGTTCTAAAAGTGTTCCATTTACATATTAAAGAAACATATTTAGGCTTAAACCAACTGAAAACAAATTGATTTGTCAGCTTCGATTATTTTCAGTTGTTTAAAAGAATTAGAAGTCAATTTACAACTTGCTCTGATTATCCTACATGATCTTTGCATTTCAGGCACATTAACCAACCCAGCTGCAGCAGCTGTAGTTTTCCCCTATCTGGATTTCAAGTGTCTCTACTACTGATTAAACATTTCAATAGCATGAGAAGTGGCAGAGAACTTCCAACTCACATTTTAAGATATTATGTACCCATTATACTTCTTCAACACTCCGAAGAACTGACACAAAAATAAATCTCTGGTGTATCCCAAGTCATATTTGAGCATCAGGAGGGGATATGTTAAATATGGAGGTCTGTGAGAAGGGAATGAAATATTGCATTTATAGCACCAGAATTCAACACAAAAAGCAACTGTCTCAGCTTAAAATGATTTTGTTGATTCTGTTATTAGAAGATGTGAAGCCAGAATATATGGCCTACATTTCCTAGAAGTTTCAAATTGATTAAATACATAGGCAAGCAATACCAATAACAAATTTCATATAGAACACTTTGCTATGGGGTAGAAGAGAAATGAAAGTTAGAATATCGAAGCAGCAATAAGGAATTCAAAGGAGCCACAGTTTAGATTTCCAGTTCTCAAGATAGCCCTCTTACAAGAATGCATTTTGTGTATTTGAGTGGTTAAGATCTCCATATTCAAGTTGACCCTGCTCACCTCCAGAACAGCAATATAATGAAAGATAACTCTTTTCCAGGATTAGAGACATACTTGTGATAGAAGTTTGTCAGCTGTTGAAGAGAATGTTACTTTAAGAATTCATTTTTTCCAGGGTATTCTTCTAGTTTTGCTTCAAGTGCTTAAATAAGAACTAGAGACCAGACAAAATAAAGTACACTTGAAAGTCCTTTTTATATAGCAAACTTCCATTTTTCCTTCTGTTGGCAATTGTGAAAGGAATCTTTCACATTAGAAAGGTATCCGACATCCATCAAAACCTGCAAAGATTACTCAGGCAAAAACAGTATCTGAAACTACTTTTAGTATTTCTAGATTAAAAGACCACAAAGTCCAACGAAATGCTGCAAGGTGGCCTCTAAAACAAAAAAGAATTATGATTGGATTAAGATTAAACTTAATTCTTTTTTTTTTTTAAGAAACTAGACAGGTCCCTCATGACTGTCATACTTCAAAGCCTGGGAGATGCATAAGAAATTCTAGGACTAACTAGAAGTATTGAGGAGATCAGAAACTAATTAAAGAGGCATGATTTTCAAACACTATCTACATATTTGCAGGGTCACATTTCTGAACTGGGTTTTACTTACCTATGTAATTACCACCTCTGTACTAGAATTAGCTGAAAGTCTGAAGAGAAACCTACTTTTGCTCCTTGCTGATAGCAACAATGACAGTCAGAAGGCATCTCATTCTTTCTCTGTTGGTAAAACTGCAGATATAGCTTGTCTCTACAGTCATCCCTGGTGCAGTCATCTGCAACCAAGTGAAAAATGAATTAAGCAACAGCACAGACTGCAGAACTACATTAGAACATCACCAAGCCTTCACTACTTTACTATTTAACAATACTGCCAAAAATTATAGAAATAGTTCTTTGAAGCTAGGTTTTTTTCCCCCCTTTTCTTTTTCCCTGAGGAAATTTGTTACAGACATGCAAGAAGGCATAAGAAACACGGTTAAACTTGGCTGCAGACTTCTCAGAATTAATCTACTGAGAACAGCTCATTCATCTATTCCAACCCACAAAGGATTACTTTTTCTCCATTCTTTCCTGAACTTTCTTCTATTTTGATGCTGGGACTCAAATCTCACTCCAAGGGAAGGCAGTGAGAGACTAGGAAAACCCACTAGACTGCTTTTTTTGCTATAGCAAAATAATTCTCAAATGTGAACCACTTCTAGCTCCTAGTTCCCAGACACATATCACATCTCAGCCCCACCCCGAATAAGCAGACACTCATGAGCTGGAGCCCTGAGACGTAAGCCCTGCTGTCACAGCCTGCTCTACAGCCTCAGTGCCAGATAAACCCACTGACTGACAGAAAAGATGATACTGTAAACAGATTTCTCAGAATTTTGCTTTTGTGTAAGGTGGCAGTAATACAGACTGTCTACTGTAATCCACACCTTCCACTCATTTCAATAACTGGCTGAATTTTTCAAATGCTGAACATGGATATACAGCATTTTATTGGCATGACCTTGTCAAAACAAATTAAGAGGTGAAAACACCAGGAAAAACAGTAACTGTCACATTCTGATAAACATTTATCTGGAATTATTAGTCTTCACAATCTTCCTAGCAGCCTTAAAGGAGGAATAAAGCAATGAATATCATTCCAGGTCTATTGCTCACTGGCTTGCCTGTGCAAAAAAACCCAAACAAAAAGGTAGTTAAACAACATTCCTCTTGTACCTTCTTGGAAAAACTCACAGGCTGAGCACAGATAAACCCTTAAGTGATCCTGCAATTCAATTAGCAATTATTCTTCATTCAGATCTTCCCACAAGCTACAGCTTTCACATCATTCATTAACTTGTCCCAGATATCATGAGATTAACAACTACTTTAGACAGTGACAGTAAACTTGTTCATAAATATTCTTCTCTACCCTGAAGGGAAGTACCTGTATATTTTTTGTCATTGAGAGGTTAAACTTATTTCTCATATTCCTGTACTCAGCTTCTTTCTATTATCCCAGTCCCCTTTCACTGGGCAGATGTCCCCACACAGCTAATACAAGTATGGGCCTTACTGTCAACAAAACCTTTTTCCCCTCCACCACAGGGACTTATGGTAAGCAACATGAATTCTTAAAGTATCTGCCTTCCCCAAAGTTCCAGCATAATGGCCTGTGAGAAACATCTACCTGGTCTGCTGGGAACCCAAGAAACCCCTAGTGACACACAACCATGCTGTGGTAGAACACCAGAACAGAAATCTTTTTCACCTAATCCTAGTGCAGCCTGCAAAGCAAGCTCCTTAGTGATGGGCTCCTGCCATGCTCCCACATTTTATAAGTTTGCTGGCTTGCAGCCACATATTCAAATGCAACTCACACTCTTAGATGTGCTGCTATACCTGGATATACCTGCCAGTTTTCCCTGGGACATGGTATTCTGTCCTACTGGCCATGACAGCCTTTCTGCTGCAGTACAAATCAATCTGTCAGCCTCCAGAGGCCACAAAGCAGAAACATGCTTATTCAATAATCCACACCACAACTTCTGAGCATCATTCAGCAATTCAAGCTTCAATATGTATCCCAGATCCACAAAAGAGTGGTACCTCCTCAAGATAACCAGAGTTGTTATTTTTCTATAATGATTTAAGGCCTTGAAGGGCCACTGAGGGATATTATGAACTTGTCTGTCATCTATAGATGAAGGTGCATGCTCTAAGAAGGAGCTAGTTACAATTCTAACCTTTTTAGTACTGGTATCTCAAACTAATCTTTCCCTGTCAAATGCTCACACTGCTGCCCAAACAGCTCTTCAAAGCTAAGGAGAAAGTATTTTGAATGCACTCTTCTCCAAGTTAAAATAAAAAGCCAGTTCATGCAAAAATATGTCTTCTTCCATGCTTATGGGGGGATTTAAATAGACATACAAGCTCATTTTGCATTAGCAGATAGCTGCCTTTCTTGCTACTCTGCATCTTCTGTTCCTCTCAGCATCTCCAGTTATCTCACCACATAAGTTCTCCATATTTCATGGATATATAAAGCATTCTTTCACTAAATATAGACCAGGCTAATAAAATTAGGTTTTTGAAACACATTTTCTGCTTTCCTAGAGGGGTAAAAGGCACATAAACCTGGCATGATGTTTTAACCCTGGATTTTAAATAATTTAGCCTTTAGAAGACTACCTTCTTCAGCATTGAAACTTTCTTTTAGCTTACAAATGCAAAGACTTAAGCAAAATGAGAATATTTAAAACAATTGGTAAAATCATTAGCTGCACTTCAAGAAAATGTTTTGGCAAGAGAGATTACTCCAACACAACACCTACAGACATCTGTGGGCTAGCCAGTGAAATTGCTAAAGAGAGTATATATCTTAGTAAGGTTCTTTCACTCTTGAAATTAAAGTATCCAGTTTTGAAAACCACTCTCAGTTTGGATTGTAAACACTTGCAAGATCTTTGGTAAACAGACAAGACAAAAAGGGTGAAATAAAACCTTATATTACATCCCTATTTTTATATCCTATTCTACAGATTGGAAAATAAGCAGCAGTAATCGATAATGTATATTCCTGCTATAGCATTGCAAATATTTCTGTTAAACACATAGAATATTCAAAGCCTTAGAATAATTTCTGTTTATGTTATTGAGTTTCTTACCTAGTCAGATCTTTAAAATTCTTTGAAGAATCATCTTGGGAAGAATTACTTCTGCCATGATTTCTAAGGACTTATACTAAAAGAGATAAGAATATGAAGTTAGGTATATGCTGACAGTAAAGTCTTTTAAAAGCTAGAATAATCCAAAGTGTTAAACAATGATAAAATAAACACATTTAATATATTTACATATTATGTTTGGTTTTTTAAAGAGTGTCATTATATTGAATAAAAGTGATGCACTATTTCTCCTTCACTAGTCTCATTAACAAACTCCCGGGAGATGTGAAAAGCTCACGTTTCCTTGTTGGGGTCTGCCTAATCTACTGCAGACCTTATGATCACTCCACATGGCTCAACCTGAAATTCAATAAAACCCCAGCTTTGTCACTTGATATTATCACATGAGGAAAGACATTTGAAGAAGGTACTCCTCAAAACAATGAAAGTAGATGAATACATCTCTCCCTGTCAGCTTTTTCACAAAACCAAAGTGTGGGAGAACATGAGGAATAACAGAAGAGGCTGAGAAGACACTACTGAGGAATTAAGTGGGAAGGACTAGGAACTGGAAAAGTTGAATACACATGATTCAAGACTGAACAAGAATCCTATCATAATACAAAAATGTGACAAAAAGTTAACAGGAAACTGCTGAGGGAGCTTTGTTTAATCTGATATTCTATGCCTAATATATAAATATTCACTTATTTCCATATACTGCTTCATAGCAACATTTCTGTTTCAGATTTTTCACTTCAGAAAGCATAGAATCTACCTGGATCTACGTCTGGGCTGAAAGTCAAGAAAGGTTAGATATTAAATAATATTGAAGACAAACAGCAAAGAACAATCGCCACAGATTAATAAAACATGGTGCTAATTAGAGCACAGAACCTGCACAACATTCTTTTAGTCTACTCTAAAATGTGTTAAGAGGAACAATAAACTAAAAAAGGAATTAAGTTATCTTTGATATAAGAAGCCTGTCTTCTGAAGGGGTATAAGCAACAAGAGGGTGAGCTTTTGTGATAGTTTCACTGGGCTAGCCTACTACTCCTGTTCTAAGTACCTAAAACTACATAAAAACTTCTCTTTCCTCAGTTTCAGGAAAAGAGCAGAGGAAGACAAATTAGCTTTACAGACTAGTGAAATTAAAACCATTTTTATCATCTTAAGTCATAACTGATCATACTCTCTGTGGCAGAGTGAATTTCAAGCTACAATTCTAAGACAGGAAAATAAATCTTCTATTACATCAAGACACACACAAACTGTGTATTTCTACATTATCCACAAATTATGCAGAGATGATCCTGTGGATTTTACTCAGATGTCCAACAAAAGGCTTTCCCTTTTCTACTGAAGATGTTGCTATTTGATAAAGCTTGCCTTCCAAGAAAAACTTTGAGAGTGTTTCTATAGCCCTGTTACAAAAAATTAAACAGAAAAAAAATTTCTGATCAGAATTTTTTTGTTGTCTAAACCAAGAAGTCCTGAATATGAATCTCCTCATAAAAAACCCCAGTAGTTCTGTGGATAAATAACATTTCTCTGGGAAAGTGAGAGGGAATGAAGAAAGAAAAGTTTCTTGATAAGATTTTAAGCTTCCAAGATCTACTTAGAAAAGAAATATAAAGCATGTAAACACTATTCTCATATCATTAAGTGTAAAGTAGGATAATTCTCTTCAAACTTGGAAGGTATTTATTACAATAAACAGATTTACAAAAATACAGGATTAGTAAATTCAAAAAAGATTGAATTTTTAACAGTCTTAAACATTAACACAGTATCTCTGAAGTAACATTCTGCCTCAAGAGGGAGGGATTCTTTAGAGGTAAAGAATTAAGAGAAGGGACTACGTAGACAAAAACGTGCAGAAGGCTGGAAATGCAATCAAACTAAGAAACAAGTGACCCATCCTAATTATCTCTGATGGCAGATGCTGCTAACAGATGCTCTCACATCTGAGCACAAAGTACAGCTGCGAGAACCAGAAACACATGCGAAAGATGCCCACCTCAGAAAGACACATCCCTTGCACCCTGAAAAGAGATACCCGAGTTATCATTCTAGGCAGACAAGGCATGTTTCTTCCAATCACTTCTTCCAATCACTTATGAAGCAATCAAAGTGTACACTAGATCCTTTTACTTGAACTGTTAATTTTAAGGCTTCACAGATGTTGGCAGAAAACAATAACAAGTATTATTAACAGATGCACTAATCTTAAGAGTAACCTTAAATAATTTATTCAAGTCATAGTTGTAGTATGATGGCAGTTATATCATCTGGTCTCATTCACCTTAGCTAGTCTTCAGTCAACAGAATTGTATAGAATACAGCAAAAGCTACTTGGAAAAAAATCAGGGAAAGAAAAGCATTTTGAATTGCCCAAGAAGTTTTATATTTCAAACAGTAAAGAAATTACAATTTACTTAAATATATCAAGGGTTATTGTACTTGAAATTTTTTTCCTGGTGTAGGTTCAGCTTTTAAGTGTAAAATCATGAAAGCTTGAATAAAAACCAGCTTTAAGACATATGTATCCATCCAGAAGTAACCTAATAGCTAGAGCAAGATAAAATTTTTTGGAAATATGCACATCAAAAAACTAACTGAAGTATAAATAGCCTAGTGCAAATTACAACTTTCTGATACTTCCAGGATGCTAGAAATCTCCAAGGGCTATGCACAGCACTGCATTTCTCAGAGCAGAGTCTGACTTCTTGGGGTCTGATTAATATAAGATTCTACCCACTGCAAGGCTACAGCTGTAGTAAGGAGGAAAACATCCACTTCCCAGACTTCAGTCTTTTGATTCAGCAAGACATTCTAGCACCAGTACCTGCTGCAGTCTATCAACAGAAAAAAAACCACTGCTGAGAGGGTTTTTTTGAGCCTTTCCACATGGCTGACAGAATTCCATCCACCACCAGCAGGAGTGTTTCTGTTGCTTTTTACACTGGCAAAAATAGTGTAAACTAGCTAGGCAATACTATAATTAGCCAGGCTCAAACATTCTGACTGAAATACTCCATCATCTACATTCAGCGGGCCATTAGCAAAGCAAAAGTAACTCAGGACTTTCTAGAAGACACAGTTTTTTGTGATTACACTTAAAACTAACAAGAGTACAATGATATAAAGAATATTTTCACTTTTCAATTTTCACTTTTCAAGTTCCCTTTAAAAAAAAGTACTTGTAGACAAGCAATGCGCTGCCCAAGCGCCGCAAAAGGAGAAGCGATGGC
>NW_010290212.1:0-1063 GCF_000700745.2 Antrostomus carolinensis | reverse complement strand
CCAGCCTGTATTTATGTTTGGGATTGCCCCGTCCTAGGTTCAGGACCTTGCATTTTGCCTTGTTGAACTTCATGAGGTTAACACAGGCCCACCTCTCAAGCCTGTCAAGGTCCCTCTGGATGGCATCCTGTCCCTCCAGTGTGTCAACTGCACCACTGAGCTTGGTGTCGTCGGCAAACTTGCTGAGGGTGCACTCAGTCCCACTGTCCATGTCTTCAACAAAGATGTTGAATAGTACCGGTCCCAATACCTACCCTTGAGGGACATCACTCGTCACAGGTTTCCACTGGGACACTGCGCTGTTGACCACAACTCTTCGAGTGTGACCATCCAGCCAGTTCCTTACCTATTGAGTGATCCATCCATCAAACCCACATGTTTCCAGTTTAGAGACAAGGATGTCATGTGGGACGGTGTCAAACACCTTGCACAAGTAAGGTAGGACAGTAGTTAATGGATATTAAATCCTATTTGCACCAACAGAACATAAGAAGGGTAAGCTCTCTATCACAGCTTGAAGCTTGCTCGGGGCCACACACTTCCTTACAAAGTTCCCATGTAAATAGTAGAATAAAATGGTGCCATGGGCTAATGTAAAATAGAGCATGGTAATTACAGGACAATGCATGCCAATGTTACCGTATAATTGCTTGATAACTGAACCATTAACTTATCATATCTCTGCAGAAAATAGACATGTTTTAATAAATTTTCACATTCCTCATGGATTGGCTCACAATTGCTTGTTTTTAAAGAAGGACTTTGTATTTGGATCATTTCTATACTTTCTAAGCCCTTTCTGAATTTCTGATCACAAATTTGTATTGAAACGTTATTAAGGCAAAATACAAGATAAGGTTGTATAGTCTAATATAGACTTGTGTAACATAATTGTGTGATTCTCTGTCTGTTTTTATCTTGGGTATTAATATTTTTGTACATTTAAATGTAATGGTGTTTATAGCACTTTCCTGAAGCTTTTAATGAAAAAAGAATTGCAGCAAGTACTATAGCATAACGGAGAGCATCTGTTCATGTGACAGGAACAGAATTCCAAGCAGAA
>NW_010290211.1:0-8225 GCF_000700745.2 Antrostomus carolinensis | reverse complement strand
AACCTTGCCATGCAAACCCAATACACACATAAACAATCTCATGCTATTATATATCTGTTATGGAATCTACTTCTGATACCACAGGGCTGACCATCACACTTGGCATCAAATGCTTGGAAAAGAAGTCTAGCTCATAGGTAACTTTCTAGTAACTTAGTTCAAGCAGGTAATACAAGGATCCAGTGCTGAGAAATTAAACAAAACCAAGGAGAATATTTTTCCATTTCATATTTTTGCCAAAATGGAAAGGATGGCACTAGACATCAGGGAAAGATATTTTCAAATTTGCATCCTGGGATCTAGCTTTCCTTTTAAATACATTGAATTTTACAAGTTATTGCTTTCTTGTAGGAAAAGCATTGGCTCCTTTAGTCGCTTTTCTACAGGTTAATATTCTGTTATGGAGTATAAATAAAAACAAAACAAAACAAAACAAACCACAATTCATGATTCTGGAGGAAGAAGTGACTTGAGCTTCCATTGGCCTTGAATGTCCAGCCTTATAAAATATATAAGAGCAATGTCTCTGTTACTACTCTCTGAAGGCTAGTTGTGTTTCTCCTGTGATCGTGAACATATCTAGTTGTTTTGTGGAGCCTGTAAAAATAATTTAAAAAACCATAATCCCATCAGTATTTTTCTCACAAATATTGTCAGACTCCACAAGAAAGATAGTGGCATGAGTGTGTTACCACAGTACCACTGTATTAAAGTGCTCATTAAATTTATGCAGATGATGTATTGATGTTTACCATTATGAATATGAAATTGTTAATTGTGGATTTTGAAACTTCAGGAGGCATTTTGAGCATGCAATTTATCTTGTGACAAAATTTATCCTAATAGAGTTGTGTTGAGCTCTCAGAATGATAAAACCAGCAGGGCAGTCAGGCAGACTGTCCCTGGGGAGAAAACTGTTTTGACATCTGTCTGAATACAGTATTTCTGCTGGTTTTTTCAAAGACTGATACTAGAGATGCTTTGTTTGGAGCTATTAAGGGCACGATGCTGCAAGCCGGTGACTGTAAGGGGGCTCCAGGTCTGTGAAGAACGCAAGCTATGTTTTTTAAAAATCAGTTGTTGTTATTTAAAGCGTAGAGATTCCTAATGACTGAGATATCTCTTCAAATTAGGCCTCTTTAAGTTAATATTCTGCAGCTTGGCTTTCCCAGGTAGACTGGGTATGTGCTCTGAAGAGAGTTGTACTCATGCCCTCACATCCCAGCCAGCAGAAGGAACAGCAGCATGAGCCTCCTGAGGAAGCACCTCCTGCAGGGAGGCTGACTCTTGTCTCTCTGCTATGAAAAGGGCGGGTTTGTGGCTAGTGGTAGACTGGTCTCTTGATGGTAGCTGATTTTGGTTTTGTTCAATCAGTCTCTTGCTGAGGTCAGTCTCCTATCTCCCTGATCTGCCTTCCCCAGGTGACCAGCTCTTGCCATGCTACAAGACAAGGTGCACGCAAAACTTGTTTGTTCATGACATAATCTGTTTCTGTTGTGTTTCAAGAGGAACATGGCTTGCTGCCTGGAGAAGAATGGTCATGAGGCAGTGACGATGTAGAAGGGGAGATTAGACTGATGGGAGAAAGAGTGGAAGGTTGTATTTTGCCAAAAGAAGATGTGCAAAGTTTGGGACACCTTGTCTGGAGAAAGACAAAATTTCTATGGAGGGGGAAAGAATCAGAGGAGAGAGTTCAGATGCTGAACTGCACAAAGGGGCTGAAGCCTTGCTTTTCATGGCTCCTAGAGATGCAGCTGTGTTCAAAAGGAGGTATAAATGAACACTTTCAAACACCTGGATAGAATTAACCTTATCTTTTTGTAAAATTAGTGGATGCTGATGGCTAACTTCACTGCTTCAAAACCTCAATCAAAGAGGAAAACAGAAAAATGAAGGACTTAAAGCAACATTAACTCAAGTGTATGCAGAATTTAATTTACTTTTCCACTTTTACTTTAAAGGTTACCTCTCTAAGATTGTCTGCACTATTTTGGAGTCCTGAGATTTAGAGTAATGTTAACTTTTTAAAATTTTATATAAATGTTAAATTTTTAACTACAACTTTTCAGGATTGGGGATACTTTCTACCTTTTTAAAATTTTATAGTCTTACAATGTAAGAAGGAAATAGAAACATGTATGTAACTTTTTGAGTACTCTTTGAAAGACATCCTGTCATTATGACAAAGATCACCAGGTGGTGCTGTTTCACATCGACTACCGAATTGTTTTTCCGCTGTGCGAGCTGATGTTCAGTTATGAGAAGATGCACTACACCGTTCATTTTTGCTATGAAGTCTCCGAAACTGAGCAACAAAAGTTTGCATGCAGCCTTACTCTTTGACCTGAGCAAGTGTTTGAGGCAAGGCTGCCTGGGTGAACAGGCACAACTAATGAACAAGTTCACAGAAGAAAATGCTGCCTAGAATTCCCCTGCCTCCATCCAGAATAGAGATCTTGAAAATCTCCTCCATTTTAATCAAGAACTGGATGATTTACTTAGTATGCAAAGCATTATTTTGGACTGAAGTGGTTGAGTGTTTCTATCTATTTAATTTTTTAGGAAAAATCCCTAGGAGGTCCACTTAGTTCCTACATTCATTGAAGTAAGACGAGACATTTACTGATGGGGCTTTTTTTCTGCTTTACGTGACTGCTTTTTTACATTATTAATCAATTGTTGAAAGAGGAAATTAAGCCAGAATATATAACACACATGTTTAATAGTGTAGTTAGCCACAGGAATAAAGTCTGTAATGCAGTCTTTTACAAGGAGTGTATAAAATAGTTAAATACTATACAATATATAGCTCATGAAGTTTGATAATATTCACAACTCACTGTTGCAATTACACTGTCACATCCTGCTCCCTTTTTCCTATGGTGGTTGTTAGCACATGAAGACCCATGTCATGCTCAGCTGTTCCAAGTAGGTGCAAGAGAGAAGAGTAGTGTGAAGGATCCTAGCCTTTCTTCCTTAGAAAGCTAGTCAGAGACTAGGTTCACACTGCCTCTGAGAGCATTTTAAAATTAACATTTTTTCACATGGATAGCATTTTGTGGCAGATCATTCTCTTAATAAGAATCAATTACCTGGGTTTTGGGTTGTTTTTTTCTTTTCTTTGAGAATCCAGTTGCATGGAACAAGTCTCAGGGGAAGTGTAAGTTTATGTTTTTAAACCATTAATTTCTTCTGATTATCATACTGCTTTCCTCATGCTAATTGCTAAATCCTATGGGATCTCACTAACGTGAGATACAGCCAGGAACAGACAACAAAATCAGAAGACAGCAGAGGTGGTGATTTTAAACCCCTCTCCTAGGCTCATGTCATAGCACTTTGAAATTGAAAAGACCAGTCCATCTCTCTTCCAGCTCAGTATTGTCCCCACAGCACATGGTGAATGTGTTTTGTCTCCCATGTTTTATGTCTTTCAGATGATGGAGGGAGTTGCCTCATGCTTCTATGAAGAGATTGTTTCATAAAAGTGTGCAGTTTATTGTGAGAGGCTTTGCTGGTGTTCCATTGCAACTTCTTCATTACTGAGATATAATTATCAGTAATGTAATTATACATACTGTAAGGGATTTCTTTTCTCTCTGTGGTATTTACACTCTCTTTTAGAAACACAACCATGTTTCTTTGCAACCATTTTAGTGTATTCTTTAAAAGGTTCAGTATTCTTTAATCAACCTTTTTTTCCTTTTATTAAAAAATAATGAATCATCATAACATGTGACTTCTTTCGAATGAAAATGACAGCTGACCAAAACCTTGCCATCAAAAAGGTTTTTTAAAGAAAAAAGAAAGTTCTCTGAAAATGCTTGCTTCCCTCCAAATGATCCATTTTTTTGTCATTGTTGAAGAATGGGAAATCCCCTAATCACTGAAAGATCAATAGTAAGTATACTTATAAATTGCTTTCTTGGAAATATTTACATATATGTGCTCACTTTTAGGTGTTATAGATACTGTATTAGGCAAGTAAAAATACATATTCAAAGGGACTGTCATTCACTTGCTGCTTTTGGGGTAGTCATGCTTTGCTATACCGCTTGGTGCTCTGAATCTTCTTTGAGGATATCGATAGTGTTAGGTCCGTAACTCAGACGCTGTGAATCTCTCTTTTGTCCCCACTCTCCTGCCCCTGCCTACAATAGTATATGTGCTTGTTTATATTACTAGCTTTTAAAGTTCTTTTTATTTTACTAATGAGAAACTTGCTCATTCTTTGGTGGAGGTCATCATGTGATTATCCAGCAAAAAGCAATTGACAAAACAAAAGTTTCCTTGTGACTTAGAGTGTGTTCCGAGTGGAGGATATTAGTGTAAAGAACTGCAGGCTTGATGTAATGAAAGAGAGAGTATTCCTGCAGGATTTGTTCATCAGGGAAGGGAACACAGTGTCTGTTGCCAAGAAACTGTCACACTTGCCTTAATTATGATTAACAACATATACATGTACCTGAGGAGATTTCTTTTTTTCTCATTGACTTTTGTAGAATGTCCATGTCATTGCTAAATATTATTTCACTGACAACTGCTATTGTAGTTTTTATGATAAGAGGTGATCTCCGGTGTATCATCCATCTATATAGAAAAATTATTTGCAGTGCCTGCATCTTTTGCTAGTTTCAAATGTCTTTCTCAGTGGATTTTTTAGGTAGCACCAAGATGCATTTATTTGTATAGCTGTGGGCAGTTGTATAGTCTAATCCTGCTCAATAAGTTAAAATTGATTGGAACAGCAAAGAATAATGCTGTTGCTGTTCATGATCACGGTATTTACCAGCTTATTTAGCTATTGGCTCTAAAGCCAATCTGAGTACTTCATAATCTGTAGTGATGAACTGTTCAGACTTGCAATCAATCCACTAAGTGTGCATTATAGAGTTTGTTATTCTAATTTTTCTTTATCTTATTTATTGTAAAAGGAATATCAGTAATGGATAATTTTTTTAAAGGAAAAATATAGTCTGTTCCATACACCATTTGCTTACAAGGATGCTTCCAAACACTTACATACCAGGACCATGAATATGTTAGATTATTATTGTAGCAAAAATTACTGTGGATAGAGGAGTTACAGCTTCTTATTTTACAGTTACTTTATATTCAAAAGTGATTTTATTTTCTAGGAGAAGCCAATAGAAATCAAGCAGGAGTTGGTAGAAACCAGTGATAGCATATTCTAGGAGAAACTATATATTGAGAAATAAGGCAGGAGAATTTAAACCCATTATATAAATATATATATATATATATATGTACGTACATATACACATTAATGCTGTCCAGACATTTCTAATCTCATGTCATTTCCACTTTCTCACTTTCTTCATCTCCTTGTATTGTGCAAGTAGAGTTATTGGTCATAGTTCTCCAAAGTCAACAGTGGAGAACTCTGTCTATTTCTTGTTAATTAGACATTTAAGCTCTAATTGGCAACAGTTAAGACAATCGGTGAATATGTACAGCATTCATTCACTGGGAATTGCAAAGGCAATTGATCTAATCAACAGTTTGTACACCAGAGCATTTACTTATTCACAGCTGAGTGACTCTGATACCGAAGGACAACTGGTTTAGGTATTCACAGATGTCCAGTAAGGCGCAAAAGAGCGTGGCTGCCATTTGGGCATCTGTCTGGTTTACAGTGGGAAATCTGTATATGGGCACATATTGATTTATAGTGTACATCAAACATTCTCAGTGGAAATGGTTTTGTAAATGAATCTCAGTGCATGAGGAAAATTAAAGAGATGTTTCACTGAGAGTGCCAAGCCAGGTACTAGGAAACCTGTTGAGTAATAATTCTATTTGCAGGGGAGTGAGTGGGGAGGGGGAGTTTCATTGAGAATTTATAAGGTGGTACAGAACCAAATATAAGGTATTTGGGAAAAAGAAGGGAAATTTTGTAAATCTCTTCTCTTTGGAATTACTGGGAATATGTTCTTCCTTCAGTAGTCTTTACTATATTTCTGTGTTTTGCTCATAGGTAAGTGATTTGGAAGCCAGTCTTGCACACTGTTTATCTGTCTCTTGAATTACCTGGGAGCTAGTACAGTGTCTATGTAGAATATCCTGCAATATTATAGACGGCTCCCACATATATATTCTGCACCAATAGCAAAGTCAAACAGAAGTGCAATGGCATCTTGGCAGTGAGGTACAACTGTGGAACGATGTGTTGCATATATTCTTGCTGCTTGGTGCTTGTAATGCTGGACAGCTGAGCTGATTTGACCCAGTCATCGCTTTCCCTGTTGTTGTGCAGCAGGTTTTTCACATCCGAGTGATAACTCTAAGGCATTTTGCCCACCGGAGGTATCATCTGACTTGTAATTGCTCAGG
This sequence comes from Antrostomus carolinensis, assembly GCF_000700745.2. Lineage (NCBI taxonomy): Eukaryota > Metazoa > Chordata > Aves > Caprimulgiformes > Caprimulgidae > Antrostomus > Antrostomus carolinensis. The sequence goes on along the minus strand of NW_010290211.1, from coordinate 1,871 downwards.
AACCAGTGTTGGGTTCCTATCTATAAAAATGCCAAGTCTATTCAATGCACCTAAAGCTGTGATTGCAACAAGACAGGCATAACTGACTGAGCTTCACTCCACCAACTGCAGCTAATGCCTGTCCTGCAGCCACAGTAGCGAGCCCAGTCCCCTTTGGGCTGGTACCCTCTGCAACAGAATGTGGGCCAGCCCAACTCAGCTTCTCTGAGCCACAGACCCACCCCCCTTCTCATTAGCATCTGGAAAGGAAATGAAACTCAGCTTCTGGGCTCGTAGTTTAGCCAGCACACTTGGCAAGCATATCTTGATTCCTTTCTTGTAATTAGGAATGCATGTATACAAAAGAAGAGGATCCTTTGTGTTGAGGTGAATGTTAATTTCTCTCTGCAGTGTTGCTGCTAAAGGCTTTGTCACTGGTAGCATTTGAAAAATAACTTCCCAAAGTCACAAAATTTCTGATACATTTAACCTCTGAGCTGGGGGTTGATGGTGCCTGATCATGGAAAAAACTCTTCTTGTGGTTCCTGCTTTCCTAGCAGTTTGCTAGATATACTGGAGAGGTAGGTTTGAGGTGAATTAGCAGGCTAGAGAGAAGGTGCTTGAATCATAGTTACCACCCTACCTGAGAGCTGGCTGCTGTAGCTCAATTTGGAGAGTTGTGAATCTGTGGCAGTGAACTAAAGCAAGCTCCGTTCTATGTGAATGGGCTCATGTCGAGTTGTATCTTGCCTTTGCCCATGGGTTATATCTGCACACTTTACCCGTAGCGCTTCTTCAAAAAGCTGTAGGTGAGCAGCTGAACAGAAATTAACCTCCTCAGACAGAGATGTAGAAAACTGTTCTCTGATGGTGGGCTTTGCAAGCTGAATGAAAATGCCAAACAATGGGTAAAACTTTTGAATATAGTAATGTGTATTTTTAAAAAAATACATTCCCATGAGTTTAGTGTTTAAAGCAGCCCAGTGGAGCTAGATTATGTCAGTTTAAGAGCGAACTATAAAGTTTGTCAAGTAATGCTAGTTTGGATAATATCTGTAGAAATTAGACTTCTATTGCATATGAAACGTATATTGCATAGCACTGTAAAAATGCTATGAGATCAACCAGAGAGCGCCCTGCTGGGCCACGTGTGCTCTTGTACTAGCAATAGAACTGATCAGAAATTGCTTGGTGTGATTCAGATGAGGCCAGATCAGAGGCAGAATTCCCATTTTCAGGAAAAGATTGTACATGAGCAGGAAAGGGGGAAGGAAAGTGACTGCATAACGCTGTTGAGATTTTGCTTTGGTCTGAAGCAGCTGCATAGACGTGCTCAGAAGCCAGAGTGGCAATCTTACTTTAAGGTAAGCACATTTTACCTCTTCTAAGTTTAAAAACAGAGAGAAATTTAAATTGTGAAGCAGATACCTTCTTTTGTCACAGTTCAGTTTTCAATGCAAGACTAACTCCTATGAACACCTAGAATTTGAAATGTGTCAATATCAGAGAGATTTTTGTAAATTAATATTCTTAGGTGACTATATCAAGACAGGTGCCTTGGATGGATTTTGTGCATTTATAGAATGATACTTACAATTTTGAACATCCAAAGACTTTCAGTTAACTTGCAGTCTTAAAAGGTATTCACTTTACATTGTTGCTCTTTTGTTTGGTTTGGTTGAGTGTTGATCTGTGCCTCCAAAATAGGAATCATCTTCGTGTGTGATACTGCTTTTTACAGCTGTACAGTTAATAAAACAGAGATGGAAGGTTGGTATTTTTTTTACAAAGAAAGTAAATAATTTTTAAATTTCTGTGCACCATGATAGTGTACTTAAGATGCTTTTTTAATTGACAAGGAACATCATAGAATCATAGAATCATAGAATCAT
>NW_010290210.1:0-6158 GCF_000700745.2 Antrostomus carolinensis | reverse complement strand
CATGGTGCTGGGGATTTGTTCTTGTGAGTTGCTCTCATAGCTGCCTGTCACTTAAGAAGGTAATCCTCTGTGTCTCATCTTTAATAGTTTGCAGTCTGCCCATCGAGGCTCGCTGTGTTGTAACAGCGACCTGCTGCACAGACCTCTCTTCTTAGGAAGCCCTCCAGTGTTTATTGCACTGTGGTGGCTTCACTTTAAAGGAATAAAAGTCCAGAAATGTAAAGAAAAGACTGGAGGGAATGAAAGGAAGTTTTCAAGTGGCAGAAGTGGCAAAACATGTCTCTAGGAACTCAGCTGGAAGCCCTTTAGCAAGGAGAGAGGAAGAGGAATGAATCTCTGAGCTCATTTCCAGGATGGGTAGGTCAGGTGTGAAGTCTCTGCTCTGTAGCTTGTTGTGTTATTTACTCTGTGCAGAGCAGGGAGGTGCGGCTCCCGCGGTGCCGTTCGCTGTGTCTCTGGCTGGAGTTTGTGCTGGCTTTTCACATTCAGGTTTAAAATGTGAGCGACTGGTTTTCAGAACAAGACTTAAAATACTTTGGTGGCAGGAATTTAAGGAAGTGGGCTTTGAGGACTTATGACTGATTTTGCTCAGTAGCTCCAAGCTTCCTGTGCTAATAATCATTAGTCTCGTGCTCTGCACTCTGCTGACAGCTCCTGAACAGCAACAGGAACTAAGGCTGCGGGTAAGAAATGGGACAGGAGATCCCAGTGGCTTTTACTGGAGATGTGAGGATCCTGAAGCTCCCATGATGACTTTTTGCAGCCTGACAAGAGATGTTGCCTGTATATGACACGTTGTGATGAGAGAGTTGTTGAATTGCTACCAGACAGTGCCAGTTCTGGGCTGGGGATGTCACCAGGGTAGAGAAAACTGAGCTAGAGAGACAACTGGGGTATCAGTGCCACCTTTTTAACTTCTCCCTTCTGTTACTTTCATGGGGAAAAGGTGATTTCAATCCAGGATTCCGTGGTTCTCTCCTTTGTTTCCTCCCACCAGGTTGTATCCTAGCAGTAAGAACACACACCCTCACCTCCCCCCTTTTTTCAGGCAGATTTCTTCTCTACTCGGTGCCAGCACGAGGGAAGAGGGAGGCAGGGAGGCAGGGACTGCAGCGGCACAGACACAGGTCGCTTTAAACTACCCCGGCGCAGCATCCAGAGCTGGCAGAAGAGCTTCCTCTTCTCCATTGCTTCTTCCCTGCTCCCCAAAGGTGCTTTTGTTAGAGGCGAATGAAATGATGTATGAAAACTGCCGTGGCATCAGTAAAGTTTAGCTCAGTTTCCTGGTGGATATTTCAAAGGAAGTCCAAGGTGCAAAGAGTCCATTGGGTGCATTTAAACTTCTAAGATTTATCAGCTTTTCTTTGCTTGGGATCTTCCACTGAGAATGTAACCACGATCCTTTCAGTTAAAGATGACTGAGACTTACTTTTAGCTGGGTGGTGGTCATTTCTCCTGCTGGTGGTTTTAGTCTTAATTGAGAATAGGTCATATTTCCTGACTAGTTTGGTTTGGTTTGGTTTTTTTCCTTTCTGGGAGAGAGCTGGAACACAGGAGGTTCCACTTAAACTTGAGAAGAAACTTCTTTACTGTAAGGGTGACAGAGCCCTGGGACAGGCTGCCCATGGAGGGTGTGGAGTCTCCTTCTCTGGAGACATTCAAGACCCGCCTGGATGCCTTCCTGTATGAACTCATTGAGGTTCCTGCTCTGTCAGGGGGGTTGGACTGGATGATCTCCTGAGGTCCCTTCCACCCCCACCAGTCTGGGATTCTGTGACAAGGAGGATAGGTAACATAACAGATGAGATCTGTCCGTAGATTGATCTGTTGTTTGTGCTGATCTTGGTTGGGAAGATGGTTCTTCTCCTCAGAGAGCAGAGGAGAACTGAGTTTACAGTCTGTGGTTCCAGCCACTTTCTCACCTCCTTGTCTGTGCTGCACACACAGGGAGTGGTTCCACAGCACTTCAGGGTGATACAAGCCAGGACTGGGATCTGCCCTTCCGTTTGCCGTGTGTTTCTGTGCTTCCCTCACGCTGACAATCGGTTACCCCGTCCTACAGCGAGCTGGTTCCAGGAGATAACTGGCTGAAAACTGGCCACATCAAAATAATGATGGTGACTTAATCTGTTGACATCACTGTCAGAAATTGAGGCTTTATCTATTTATTTATTTATTTATTTTAAATTGAGGACTGCTTTTCAGGGTTCTGCTCCTGACGTGGGTTGAAGGAGAGTCAATAAAGGGATGGGCTGAGAGAGGGAGGGGAGGGTTCCAGCAACCTTCATTTAGCTCCATTCAAAGTGTTGTTTTAGGATTTGCTGGGTACTTAATTCCTGAGCCATTGTGTGTGTGTTTCCTGAGTGTTGTCAACTGGAATAAAGGCACAAGAGGCAAGAGGTCACTGGTTGTGGCTGGACTTGAGAGTTTTCCCCTTGAAAATGGTTAAACACCAGAACAGGATGCCCAGAGGGGCTGGGACATCTCCATTTTCAAATTTGCCTGGGCAAGGCCCCAGATGACCTTATACATCTTCCAAAGTTATTTCTGCTGGGAGCAGGGGGGTGAAGAAGGAAGGTCCGAAGGTCCCTTCCAGTCCAGACCTCTCAGTGGCTCTGTGGCTGGCTTGCTTCCAGCATTCCCCAGACAAGCAGACTGGCAGAAATGGACGTGACTCTTGTGTTCCTGAGCTGCTACAAATAACTCCTGCTTTTATCACAGTGCTGTTTGCAACAGTTCAGCCTTAGCTGTATTTGAAGCACCGGACTCTTCTCCTCTCTCTCTCTCTCTCTCTCTCTCAAATACGTGTTTCTGTTTGCTGTTGATTTGTCAGCACATCTCTCAGCTTCTGTTTCCCCATTAGATGATCTCTGCTGGGTAAACAGGAACAGTGGAAGACTCATCAGGGCAGGGCAGTCAACCCACAACTTACAGGCGGTTGTGACTCAGGAGGACAATTCGTCTTTGTTGTCCTCTTTCTGCTGGGACAAGGTGAGCTGTCTCATGGGTGGCAGTGCTTGCTCCTGACTGCCATTTCAGTTTCTTGACCTGTTTTACCTCCCCCAGCAACGCTGTGGGTTGTGATGGAGTGTGACTGGGGAGGGCATCCCGGAGGCTGACCCTGATTGTGCACAGATTCCTCATTGTGGCAGAAGTCGCCTGTCCTGCAGCCTCATCCCCGTTTCTGAGCCGCTCCTGGGACGGCCAGGCCAGCAGCCTGTGGATTGCCTTTGCAGTGGCAGTTTGGTGTTGACAGCTGCCTTTTCTGGTAATTAATTGGCTTTGGACAGTGGCTCCCTCAGGGCTGCTTTGGCGTGTGGAGTTCTGCAGCCAGCGTGGCCTCTCTGGCGGTGGCAGAACCTGCTGCCTGTCCACGGTGGCTCTGCGTGTCCTGTGCAAACACAGCAAGGGTGTCTGCGGGCGGAGAAGGTGCCAAGTGGCACAGCCCTCGGTGCCAGGGGAGCCAGGTGGTTTCACGAGGACTTTGAGCCATCTCAGGAGAGCTGCTGAAGGAGCCAGTCTAGCTTTTCCTTCTTGCCATGATTTTATTTTTTTAAAGCCTTTCCTTTGTGCCAGCACTAGTGCCTGTGTGATGAGCTGGGTCATGTTAACGGGCTTTTTGCTGAGTGAGTCCTTGGTGCAGAGCTTTCTGTGCCTTCAGTGGGGAAGGGGAGACCCAGAAGGGCAGCAGAGGGAGGGTGAGAAGACATGGGCAAGAGTTGAGTGTGTTGGTGTCCTTCTCCCAGCTCCATTTCACGGTTGCTTTGGGATGTGCAGCCTGTTGTCCAGAGATGTCAGTCAGCACTAGCTTAGATCATGGACTTTTTTCTGAGAGAGGGAAGAAAAAGTACTTTGAGGAGAGCAGCCAAATTGCTAATCTAGCTTAGTACATACCATAGTTTATTTAAAATCTTCCTTTAGCTTTCGTACACAAGTGCACCATCTCCCAGACTTAAAAATAGCTTAGTTTCTCTCTGGCTGGAAAAGGAAAATAAAGGTCAGCTGTACTGGTTGTTTCACAGTCTTTACATTAGGAACGAAGTAATCTGCCCCTCTCTTCCTTGCTTATGCTTCTCCTTGCCAACTTTCCATTTCTCTCCAGGGTATGGGCAGAGTGACTGTGCTTTGAAAAGCCTTTCACTCCTGTGCTCTAATGGCTTCCAGATGCTGATAGAAGGTCTGTCCATGAAGCGCTCTGATGTCGGTGGCTTTCATGGCATGGTTGGCTTTGTGCAGTGGACACCTCAGAATGTCCTATGTAGGGCAGGCTGAGGAATATTCTGGGGCAACTGAGGTTTTCCAGTGTCTGCACGTGCTGTGTGATCCCTTGTTTGTATCTGATAAGCCTGTAAATAATTGATTTCCTCCCATTTTTATTTTTTCCATCCTGGTTTCCAAGAATCCAGCACAGAGAGGAGGTTGTTTTTTCTCCTTGCAGGTACATTTGCTCACTTGAATTCATTTAAACAAACCAACACATAAATAAATCCCCCCAAGTAGGTTCAGGAAACAGTTCTCGCCTTGTTCACATTTGCAAACAGTCTTGCCCAAGCAAGTCTTGCTTGCTGGGCTGCTGGCTGGCTGAGCCTTGGAGCTCTGAAGCGTAGAGACACTCTCATTTTCTGTGGAGGTTTCACCTCAACTGATGACATCTCGTATCAGCTCTTATTTTTTGTCGTGGTTCTGCTAAACTCTTGCGAAAGGGAGTAATATCGAGAACAGCTATTTCAATGGGAAGTGAGTGCTGAGGATGGAATATCTGATTTGCAGTTGATAACTTTTTTTTAATTGATTAAAAACCCCCCAAAAAACCAACCAGTGAAGTGGCAAGTGAAACGTGGTGCTTTGGAGCAGAATCACAGGCCCGTCCATTGCAATGGCAGAATAGGAATTTCTCATTAAAATAATTGGTGAAGTTAGGAAGCGAAATGGAAGTCGTGATGATGACGTGTGACTTTTTCACTTGTGATGTCTGCACTTGGGTGTGCCTGAAGTCTGAGATCTGCTAAATTTCAGGCTGTGATCACTTCTTTCTTTGATAATTTTTCTCTTTTCTTTTGCTTTGTCCAGTTCGAGTTGTGGGATTTTGCACAGTAAAGAAGAAAAATTTCAGGAATAGGTTTGTTTTTTTTCTTCTCCTTTCTCCTTCCCTCTCCCCCTGCTATTCCCGAATACCTGTTATAGAAAAGGTGGGGATGTGGCAAAAGTAAACTAGCAAAATCAACTGAACGTCTTTAGAATACTATAATAAAACATTATTATGCTTCAGTTCTTCAGAATCTGTTTCCAATTGATAAATCAAATCATAGAATCACAGAATAGAATCATAGAATAATCTGAACTAATTGTTTTGATGTTCTAAGGTTATAGATCTAAGCAATTCTCTGTTTAATAATTAAATTGTACAAGTTGCCTCACTTTTATAGAGGGGAAACTTTTTTCCCTTCACTGGGGAAGCTGTGGGATGAGCTGCTGAAGAATTCCTCGTTGCTGAGGAGCTCTGACTGTGTTGACAGCGTTGGGGTGACTGCGCTGCCAGGGTCATTTTCTTACCTGCTTTTCCAGGAATGGCCTTTGCCTTGTACCTGTGGCCTAGGACTGGATCCCTGTTTCCACAGGACAGTTTCAATCCCAGAGATAACATCTTCCTTCTGGTTTCCAAGTTCTTTGTGTGATGCTTTCCTCACGGAGCCTTTGTTCCTTGTTGTGGAGATGTCAGCATGTCAAGCTCTGTGAATCCAGTCTGTGCTGCTTCCCGGTGCTCTCCCTCACTCTCTGGCTATTTGTTTTAAAGAGAAAATATTCTTATTTCATAAATACATCAGTCAAAAGTTTCTGTGTGCTACTTGATGTGTTTTCCACATAAAAAAGATAGTTCTTATGTAAATATTGCGGTTACTTTTTTCTGTAATTTCATGAAAACTTGTGTTAGCAGGTAAATTGTTACCATCAATCTCCTAATCAAAGCCTAAACCGGAGCAAATTGGCCTATAAGGATGGGAGAATACACCTAAAGAGAACTAGCTACCTCGCAGCAGAGTGTTTGCTTCTGACTTGGGTGTTGTGTTTCTGTTATTCCCCCAGAGGAGAAACTGGAGCTGCTGTTTGAAACCGACTGTTCCGATGGACTGAAATCATAGAATCACAGAAATCATAGA
>NW_010290209.1:0-4840 GCF_000700745.2 Antrostomus carolinensis | reverse complement strand
AAGGTTTTGGTAGCAGTTGACAGTTACAAGACAACTTTTTTGGGAGAGAAAAGTTCTTCCCAAGACCTTATTTGACCTTCTAGTCCTTAGGGAGGTACAACCCTGGCCACACAGCTTCCTAGAGAAGCACGGGGCCAAAACCAGAGCAATGGGCACAATGAAGTTAAGCTGAACCAGTAGAAGAACAAGTCAGAGCAGAGAACAGCAGCAGGACCCATCAGAACTCAGACCATGATAAAAATGAAAAATAAATAAATAAATGAATAATCACATGCTACTGCTTCCTAAACAATAGCACCAAAGTCTCTGATTGCATTAGACCATCAAGTAGCAGAAAGAGGAGAGTCACACAAAGCTCTGGCTGTCCTCACCTCCATCTCTTTATTTCAAAAAAAAAAAAAAAAAACAACCCACTTTCCTATAATAGATTTCAGATTGCTCATGATGTAAATCCCCATTTACAAAAGCAACTAACAAGGTGGCATTCCCCAAAAAGGCCCATTACAAGATTCCTTCCAGTAATTAAGAGGCTTTTACAGTAATAACGTGACTAGAAATAGGCACAAGTGAAAATATTCTGGGTTTTATATCCAGCCCAACTTCATTTTTTGGTTTTACATGAGCTTTTGTGGCTTGTTTGAGCCTTTTCTTTGATATCCCACAAGAACCTGTTTTGGGCTGTAAGGATTGGTGCCTCTCCCAGAATTACACAATTCAGATGAGTCTTCAGTGAAGTTGGTGGAGTTACTTGGGCCTTTTCTATTCCTTTGTAAGAGGTGTGTATGTTTTTCAAGGTTTATTTCTTTAGTTCTCCTGTTTCTTGCTTCTCCCCCCCCTCCCCCCCAATTCCTACGAATGTTTTGAAATCACAGAAGGTTCAAAATGGAAACTGCAAATGGCAGTGTGAAGTTTTGCCCACAGCTTTCATGACATCATGATTTTCACCTGGCTTCCTACTCTTTGCAATATCCTTGCTACAAAGTTCGAAGACCTTAATTTTCCCTGCACACAACTTAAAATGTCTCAGTTTTTGGTTGAAATGTCAGGGCTCCATTACATCCAGAATGCAATATAAATCCTGAGGGCAACCACACACACACACACACACATCTTGCTTGCCTTGTTGGAGAGGGATGGTCTACAAAGGCAATGCCTCACTTTGGGAGCTGCATTTCTGCACTGCCTGAGAAGGAACAGACTCACTACATCATTGAGATGGACCTCACAGCAACCTGTCCTCACAGTGTCTTGGTTGCCAGAACAAGGGAACACAAGCAACTGTACATCATCTTTTGGAAGAACATCACACATTCTGCTTGGAAGAGAGGGGAAAAAAATAATCTAAAGCAGCATTTTTATAAAGGAGATTTCCATAAAGATGTATGAATCATTAGGCAATAATTAGCCACATTTATGGACCCCATCTCAGGAAGTCTGAGCATGCAGAGCTGCAGCTGCACGGTACCACACAGGCAGCATTGCTCAACCTGGCCAAGACACAAACCCAGTGTCAGGGGTCTGTAAATTGAACCCAGAAGTTGGGGACACCAGGATGAAAGTGGCTGGATCCTTCACTTCCCTCTGCTACTGCCACTGAATTTTTTTAAGCAATCCTTTCTTCGTGGGGCTGGAAATGCCATGGTCCACTGGCACTGGTCCCTCCCTGCTGTCACAGATTAAATCGGTGGTCAGGGTCTGATCCTCCACATCTCAGCAGTCAGTAGCTGGCATTTTCTAACAGACATATTCCCCTCCTCAGCTCTTGGAGGGCTTGGCACTATATATAGACGTTGTTTTCTCCCTCCAGGCTCTGCAGTCTTAAGTGCTTCATTAACCAGGACATTTTACACTCCTGATGCCTGGAGCCTGAGCCCCAGGGTGCAGCCCTGACCCCTTCCCAGCTTGCTGACCTGCAGGGACCTCCAGGGATGAGGTGAGAGCAACAGGGGCCCATCAACTCATTGCACCCCATAGCTGGGGGTCCTGTTCCCCCTGACATGGTCCCACAGGAGAGAACAGCTCCTTGTCCAGCCCCAGGTTGGACACAGGCTCTGCTCAGGGGATGGAGCTGGAGGACTTGCTCCATGCTGGTGCTGCAGTGGTTTATGTCAGGGATAGAGTGAGCAGGGAGCCCTTCTTCTGGACAGAGACCCTGCTCTCATCCCAGCAAGGAGAAGACATTCAAGCAGAGGCAAAGTGATTTGAGATTCCAGTGGCTTCAACAAGATGCAAGAGGGAAAGTGAAAAGACCAACCAATCAAACCTCCAAACAAACAAAGCCTTGATCAAGGTGTCCAGAAGACCTGAGAAGTCTGGGATCAAGTCCCAGATCTGCTCTGCACATCCAAGCAGGCTAGACAGACCAAAACAAAACTAACTTGAAATGTGAATGTCAACGCTCTGAACTAGTTTTGCTCTTTAAGAAGTTCAGAAGCATGATCTTCACCGAGAAGGCAAAGTATCAAAGCAGAAATAAGATCTTTGTTTCCTAAACTTTGTATTGCAGATATTTTGTACATATAAAATATTTTATAGACACACAGTTTTGCACAGAGTGTTGCCCCCAAGTCTTTTATGAAATGGCCTTTCTGTTGAGCCGCCTCCTGAATCAATGGGGCCATTTCCCTTTCAGATTTCTGTAATTAGCCTGTTTTAAATCCTTTAGCAGCTCTTTGGAAGGATGTTGATTATTTACAGTACGTGCAATTCTGATGTCACTGGATTATTAACCTTGGCTGTGTAGACTTAAATGTTCAGATTAGTGGATATGAGTTTGTTTCCTCTCCCTCAGGCTAGAAAAAAAAACAACATGGCAACATAAACAGGTTAGGAAAGTAAGTGCTCTACTACCATCTTGCAACCAGAAAGTAGGTGGAAGAGAATGGTTAGCAGCAGCTGTGCTACACCAAGAGGCTGGATATCAGGAGGTCCATCCCCAAAGCCATCATTGGTGAGAGGTACTTTGGAAGATCAGCACACGACAGCACTAAAACAAGACTCTGCTTTCAACGGGGGAAACACAGAGATGGAAATTGAGGGTAAAACCTTACAGCAGCTTCAGAAGATCCTGGGCAGCACAAATTGCTTCTTCTCATGCATCCACTCACAGCATCAAGAGCTGATTTCCAGTCCTGCCTCTGCATCACAATGGGATTTTGGGAAAGCATCCTCTCCTTTCCTATTCTCCATCTCTTCACAAACAGGGGATGGGAATGTGCTTAGACATAATGCTGAAGAGGCGACAGAAATATCTGCTGCTCTGGAGGCAGCTCAGTTCTGAAACGCAGCTGCTGAAACAGCACTGTCAGCCAGGGGATGTAAAACAGATCAAAACAGATCAGCTCCCAGCAGTTTTCTTCTACACCAAGGACTGAAGCATCTCTCTCCACACTCCAAATGGCATCAGAGGGCTAAAGGTTGTCCCTTCCAGCAGACCTGCATGGAGCTGGCTGGACATCCTTAGGACAGAAGGATTTCATATCCTTTTGTAGTCATCTGATCCACTGACTCTTATTGAAGAGATACAAGAACGAGCACCAAGAGGTGCCCCAAGCTTCTGGGAGAGGAGTTAAGGGAGCAGAACTGTTCCCATCATGTTTGAGGACAGTTACTGAAGGATTTCCATAGATCATGAACGCAGCCGAGTGCTGGGTCTGTCTCTAACACAGTACTAAGAACAGGTGGTACAAAGTCCTGCCATGCAGGTCTTGAGGACCATGGACCTATAGATTTGGTGTATACAGAAGCAAATAGAGGGACATCAGCAAGTGCGTGCCTGTAAGTGTTAATATAAATACAAATATTAGGCTGACTCGCAAGCGTGCAGTTCTCAATGCACTGGAAATGTCAAAACCCACCCTGTGCCGTCTCAGAAATAATTCACTTTGATTTTGATCCGTTTTAGACAGCTGCTTTTAGGATAAAAATTGAAGGAAATGTTGAAGTGGAAAGCTGTTTTGCATGAAGCCTCCCCAAGGTTTTCAAATCTGCATGGGCTTTTCTGTTTATTTTTGGTGTTATTTTGTAGAAATAATTTTGCAGAACTAACCCAAATATGTAAGTATGTTCTAATGTTGCTACTCCATGTTTTTTGCTGATGGTAATCCATTTTATCCCAGTGAAGAGCAGCAGGAAGAACTCCTGTCATTACCAAGAAAGGAAAACAAAAAAAAACCCCACAACCCCAAAACCCAAACAAACAAACAAAAAACCCCCCAAAACCCAAACCAATTGAAAATGTCTGTGAGTCTCAGAAAATTCTCTCCAGCTCCAAACATGGTGAAGAAAATGCCATCGATGATTTTCCCCTTGTAATTAGGTTTGCAAAGGTTGACTTGCAAGGAATTAAAACATGGAAACATTTAAAATATCAGTGAGTTCTGGCACCTTAAGTAATGTGACATTTATATGATAATTTGGCAATTAAATATGCAAGCAAGGATGGTTTTTTCTTTTCAAACACAAAGGTATGGTTCTTCCACAAAACAGCTTCTCGCATTTGACAGTTTTACCTTCTGATTTGAGTAGAAAAAAATACTATTTGTATTGTGTGGGCAGGGGAACACTCAGACCAGCACAGATTCCCATGAATTCAGCAGCATCCCACAGCACACCACAGCTCTGCCATACTGATACCATTTGGGGAAGCTCCAGGTGGGAACCCCACATCTCACTACCTAAAAAAACAAATAAGGATGATTATTATTGCCAATTGGGGGTGGCTCAGAGCTGCTTGTGCAACCCAGCAGAGACACCTTCACTGCAGAACAGGCTTACTGCCAGGATCTCCACATGAGCAAGAAAAAAAAGCCAACAGAATCACAGAATGTCAGGGATTGGA
>NW_010290208.1:0-2788 GCF_000700745.2 Antrostomus carolinensis | reverse complement strand
CATGAGGGACGGGGAGCAGGGCCCGGGGCCGAGAGGAGGCCTGGGGCCGCCGCTCCGCCCTCAGCGCAGCTCCCCGCTTGCGAGGCCCAGGGGAGCTCCTCTGTCCTCTTCCTCGGGTTCGCCGTAGTTTTTTTCCTTCCCTTTCTCCTTGCTGGGGGGAGGGAAGAGAAGAGAAAGCTCTCCCTCACAGCCGCGGCTGGCGTTCTGCCCGCTTCCCGGCGGCGTGAGGCAGCCCTCGCCAGCCCTGCGCCCCGTGTGCGGCCCTCGCCACGCGTGTCGCCCCTCAGCCATGGGGTTGTAGGGCGGTGTGTGGGGCTGCATCAGTGTGAGGAGCGTTACTAATCTGATTTAAACTTGCTGTCATTACGAATTTGTTTAAACTGAGTATAAGTCTCTTCTGGTGCTGTCCTTTGTTGGTCTTTGTATGTAACTTAATAATATTACTGCAAAGAACTTGGTAATGCTGGAGATAGTTTGTATTGATGAGGGTTTAGTCTAAAGTATCTGAAGCACTCATGTGATACGTTTTAAATTGGAAACAATATGTGTAAAACTACATAAGCTCTGAATTTAAAATAGGTATTATTTTAAGCTTTAGAAATGAACCAATTAAGTATACATACATTGTGACATCTTGACCTAACCAGTTTTCATGTCTAACGTGTGGTCTTTGCTTGATGTCTGTCATCTTGAGGGCATCTTAGTATTTTGGCATTTGTAAATCAGCTCAAGTTAATTAATCAGTATTGTTTTAATAGCATTAATCTTGGACAATAGGATGTTCAGAGCTGAATTAAACTTTTGCAGGTTCTATATCTAAGATGCCCATAAATGTGGTGTGGTGACTTGTAATACAGCCTTTGTGCAAATGTGTTTTTGAGGTATGCTCTAGTTTAGGCCTCCACCTACATCTTGAAGACCTATCAGCAGTTTACAACTCATGGCTAAATTATGGGGTAGGAACTTTAAAAGGCAATTTGACAAATTTAAGATAAAACCATCTAATTACACAAGCTAAACTATATTTGCTCTTATGCTATAGATCTAACAACATCTTTTAGATTAATCTGTGCTATAATTAAATTATAAGTTTGATTTCGAGTATCTCTTCTGAAATCCACTTTAAATTATCTGACTAGTCTGCACTGTTCAGTATGTTATTTTGTGGAAAGTATTCCCTACTTCGAAAGAAAAATGTGACCAAGGTTTTATTTTTGTTTATTAATGTGTATATGTGTGTGTGTATATGTATTTTTTTAAATATATACAATTTTCAAAGATTTTTCATGTTGGATATTTTCCAGTGAATTGTAATCGGAATTACTATTCCTGTTAAAAGAACAGTAATCTAAAATGTTGCTTGTCTTGTAACTAATCTTTGAAGTTCCTACTTTCATAAATAGCAGGAAATTGCTGGGATCTAGCCAAGACTGGAAATGTAGGGAGGTTGTACAGTAATCACACTAGATGACGGATCTCCAATATCTTGCAAAGCTAAGAGATTTGATGTTTAAAGCTATTTAATTGGACAAAAATACATAAATAAACTGTGCCATAAATGTAACTACATAATATGAATGGGAACCTATTTAATAATTTTCAAAAAAATTTGTTAATAATTCCTGTTTCAGATATACAATGAAAAAGAGTTACTCCAAGGAAAACTGGATCTCCTTAGTGATACCAACATGGTGGATTTTGCTATGGATGTGTACAAAAATCTTTATTCTGATGAAATTCCACATGGTAAGCCGCTCATTTAGAAGTAAAATTTGTTTCACACCCTTTCTATCTAAAATAATAAATAGCTAGTGGTAATTTGCTTGTGGCACTCAAAACATAGGCTACTGTCTGACTTTGGCCTTAATGAAAGGATGTGCAATACTGGAACAAATAGAATCCCCTGATCCTGGGAACTTTGAGTTTGTTGGTCTATCAGGAACTTAGTCTTTGAGTCATGTCTGAACTATTTCAATGCTGATTTGGTAATTTCAAGCTCTTTAAAGGTATAGCCTAATGGAGTTGCACTTATTTTTCATCTCTCAAATTAAACATTATTACATAATGAACTGTAGTCACTAATCTTTTGCTTCAGAGCTTACAATATATTTCCATTGTAATGTTGGATTCAGTGTGGAAATACACTGCTTCAGAGCTTACAATATATTTCCATTGTAAGTAATTCCATTAATCCATCTGTCTGTGGTTGTTTTTTTAGACTTTGTGGAGGTACAGATGTTCTTGAAAATGCGTGTTTTTCCTCATTTCTGTCAACATATAAATTGCAGTTTCTCTAGAAGAAAGTTAATATTGCTTAATATTATCATAACGGATATGAAATTTAATCTTTTACTGAAAACTTTGTTTACTTCTTAAATTTCTATCTTCCTGAGGAGCATCTGGGGAGGGGGAGAAAATGAGAATATCTGCTTTTTCTAATTTCCATCCTTCATGAGTTTTTTTGGGTTGTGGGGGCAGAGTTTCTGTTGTTTCTTTTTTGTGTGTTAGTCCATTTTCTCCTTTCTGACTGTAGACTTTGAATATACACTTTCTTGCTGTTCCTCCATCTTTTTCATTTTCTGGAATTCCTCGCCTTTTTCTTAACTCTTGGGACTACAGTCTGTCTTGTCTGCAGCTTAGAAGGGAGAGACTCAGGTGCTTTTGCACAGTCAGGTACAGATCCACATGTTCTCCTGCCTCTGGATCTCGTTCTTTAAACTGCAGAGTTGGCAGTTAGCCTGTTTGGAAATACATGAAGATAGACTTATGGATGTTGGATTCAGTGTTT
>NW_010290207.1:0-2491 GCF_000700745.2 Antrostomus carolinensis | reverse complement strand
GCGGGAGGGCGGTGTGCGGAGGGACGGCTCTGCCCCCGGGCAAGTCAAGGAGAAGGGAAGAAGGTCACCTTCCTCACCCCTCACAGAAGCCCATTTTGGAACCAGACAGCTGAAGGAAGCGATGGGAGGAGGGTGGCGCAGCCCGCTCCAGTCTGTGCCGGTGCGGTTTCTGGGTCAGATGTCCTCGTGGGGAGATGGCTTTATTTAGACAGAGTAGGTGATGATGAGACATCATTTGTTGGGCCAACAGAATTACAATGCCTGTGGTTTGGGCCTCTAGAAGTCTGTCCTCAATTATTTTTGTTTAGTTTGGTCCTTCCCCAAGTCTTTCAGATAGAGTGTCTTCACTCATGTTTTTGTTCTTTCAGGAACAGGCACGAGAATCCAAAATCCAGGCCTGGCCTGACAGCACATCCCTGTGCCAAAAAGGCCAAATCAGTTGTAATTGCTCTCAGAAATGAGCTTTCAATGGGCCGCTGCGAGCAGAGGCAGCAAAGACAAAAAACCCCAATTCTTCCCTTCCTGCCCCACCAAATGCCCACAAACTTTGATCTGCTGACAGAGGAAGACCTGGGTGGAAAGGGCGTGCTGTGGAGTCACGACCTCCCCTAATAGACCTCCTGCTCAGGAAGCTGTTGAGGACCACCACCTGCTCTCTGCAGAGATATTAAATAAGCAAAAACAAAATACTAAAAAATTTTGTGATGTAGCTGTTCTCACAGGTAGAAGAGGGGGCTAGATGCTTCACGCTTTTCAGGATATGTTAAATCTGAAGTACTTAAACATTTTGTGCATAATTGTGAGTCTCCCATTAGGCTTTTCTCCTGCTAAACACCACAGGAACATTTCAAGTTCCTGAACATAGATTTTTAACACTTAGATGCTGTAGGCTCTCCAAAATATCTGTATGACCTGAAAGAGATGACATACCAGCTGCAGAAGACCCACATCTTTCCAGAAAAGTGGCTGATTGCCAGGTGGGATAGTCAATAACACCTAAAATGGTACTAGAAATGGATGTTGAGGCAATTTTGTCTCTCCTGTATGACCAACTTTTTTGCCTTGTACCTCTGTTGGGTACAGACATTTGAGAAGTCTGCGGCCTCTGAAACATCCTCAATACACAGATGAAAAGAATACAGGTGGAAGGTCACCAAGAATCAGGTAATATTTGAATTAGGACAAACACAGGCTAGGAAGTCAATGTTGTTACAGTGGTGGTTGCTACACCTCTGCATTCATGCTCCAAGACTTTAGCACAGATTTTGCCTGCAACAGGAAGGTCTTCAGCCCAGGTTTATAAACTGTCACCATTAACCCTCAACTGACCTTTTCAGTTTGGTGGAAGGAGCATACCCAGTTCCTGGATATTCCAACCTCATCTCAAACAGCAGACACCAGAAGATTGTCCACCTCCAGCTGTAACCTGGTCAAACAAAGAACCCGGTGTCCATCCAAACCCTCGTGTTACCTCTCTGTTGTTAGACAAATTTTAAGGACAGAAAGGAAGTCACTTTCACTCCAGCAAAATGTATGCTGAGATGACTCATCACAAAATTAGAAACAAGGTCCCAAACAGAAAAATAATGAAGAGTACTCATAGGTATGGCCTTTCAGAGCAGAGCTCTTCTCTTTAAGATATAATATCTAGGTGTATAATGGGAAAGGCATCTCATCTTTGGATCAGCGTAGAGAAACTAATAATGTATCTTCTTACAAAACGTGGCTTTCTTCCTGGCTCCTCCCTCAATCTAAGAAAATACCTTCAATGAGAATTTAAATCAACAGATATACAGAAAAGAGACCATTCTTAAGCCTATTAGGAGCCATTGCACCTTTCTTCTTCTCCTCCCTTTGGATCTATTTAAAGCAAGAAATGTCTGGTGCTGGGAATAATGCAACTACAGCTTCATTTCTGTCACCTGGAGGAAAGAGGCTTCTTTCCTACTGTGGTGGATCGGTTTCACCTGAAATCTGGTTCACTCCTTTAACATAAATGGAGCAAGAAGATTCTCAAACCTGCCTCACAGATTTGATTTAGGTAACAGTTTTTCAGCTAGTTGCAATACTTCATAATCATGTATCTTAAAAATTAATGATTATATCAAACCTATACATATATAATTTAACATAAAATGATAACACCGTAGTTAGTGGGTTGCCTCCAGCATAACAAAGAAGCCAAGCATGACAGAAAAATATTCTGAATGCCCAAGGTGGGAATAGGCACATTTGTGTTAAACACAGCTTATTTTGGGGGACTCTTAAAATACCTGTGTGCTGTGCATACATTAAAGGCACATTTATCATTAATCTCTGAAAACTGGTGCCTGCTGTCCTGTGCTACAGCTCTAACTCTGCGCTCTGGAAGCAGCCACTGGAGATGCATGATATGTTTTGTCTAAGGCTATATATAGCACGGCACTTTTTGCCTTGCCTTGTGTCCCTTGGACATAAAATAATATAGAATCATTGAATGGTTTGGGTTGGA
>NW_010290206.1:0-1740 GCF_000700745.2 Antrostomus carolinensis | reverse complement strand
ATCAAGATAATTAAATCTGAATTCAAGAATCACATTGTGTCATATTTGCAGTCAGGTAGACAGACAGCTAAAAAGATATGAACACCAAAATTAATTCTAAACAACCCACCTATCCTGAAATATCATCAAGCAAGCACAGCTTTTCGATTTCTCAGATGTAATGACAGCTTTAATTTTTTTCTAGCATTATTTTTATCTTGACACTTGCCAGTCTTACTAAACTGACACATGATTTTAGAGTTTGTGAAAAAAACTGTATCCCAAGGCCAGATAACTATAAATGACGTCTCCTGACAACAGTCATGTCTATTTGCATGGTTAGTACCGGATTTGCACTTTGTATGGAAAGATGTACGTCACCTACTTTTAGCAGCTTTGCATCCTAATTACAAAGGACTAGCCAACATCACTTACTACCTCAAAGAGAACCTCCAAATTATATGGAGCTACTGAAGTAATAACTGTCAAGTCAACAGAAGTCCTCCCTTACTCATACAATTCTTTACAGTTTCATTTTCTAAAAATAGCCTTACAAATGAGGCATAGAGCTTTTCATTTTCAAGGCTTTCCCATATCTGTGTTGTCAAATAGTTCTGTACTAGCAGTTTCCTTCCTCTCTTTTCAAAAGTTCACCGAAACATATTGGGTAACCAATCACAGCAGCAGGGACTTGTATTCAACAAGATGAATACAATTGAGAAATTAAAACTGAGATCTGAGATGTCTATATGAATACACGCTTGTCCATGCCCACAGAAGTTACTTAGAACACGACAGAGTAGCTATTGTGAACCTTACAGTGCAGCATATATGCCCATATGCTTTTAGAATCAAGGCCAGACATGTAGTTTTTAGACAACAATAGATTTCTGTGGAAGAAAATGACATTTGATAGGACAAGAGGAAATGGTTTTAAACTAAGAGAGGTGAGATTTAGTTTAGGTATTAGGAGGACATTTTTCACCCAGAGGGTGGTGAGGCACTGGAAGGTTGCCCAGAGGAGTTGTGGATGCCCTGTCCCTGGAGGCATTCAAGGCCAGGTTGGATGGGGCCCTGAGCAGCCTGATCGAGTAGTTGGCAACCCCATTCACAGCATTGGGGTTGGAATTAGGTGATCTTTAAGGTCACTTTTAACCCAAACCATTCCATGATTTTACTCCTCTTGAATAATAAAAAAAGGAAACAGTTAAACCAAGTCTTATTTGAGAGACTGATCTCCATAAAGGTGAACAACTCTGAATCATCCTCAGTATTCTATGCAGATCTGACATTGCTTACTCAATTTTTTTCTCCTTAGTGAAAACATCTGTATTGGACCTCTTGAGGCATGTCTAATGAGCCATTATGCTGCCAATTAAACACTGGCCCACCAGAAGCTCGCAACAGCTGACTCTGTTACAGCGTAATATTTCTTCATTGCCTCACTAATTATACAAAAGTTAAATTTGTAATGAAGTCCAAAATGTACCTGGCTGATTACAGCTGGCTGCAATGTTCTGATGAAGCTTGATGTTTTCAAACATGTCAGTTCTCTGAGCCTAAAATGCTTTGTTGTCTTCTCCCTGAATCCCTAGCCATTGGTCATACTACTGAGGACCTTAGCTTCTCAAGTCTCTAGAATCAGAGCATATCACTGACACAACACTGGAACATGCTGCTATGAGACACCCAGCAATGAAAACTACAAAGACCTCAGTCATTTTGCTTGGTCCTTTCAGCTAAGCAAAAAAAAAAAAAAAA
>NW_010290205.1:3187-13573 GCF_000700745.2 Antrostomus carolinensis | reverse complement strand
AGGGCTAGCCCAGTGGAACTATCACAATGCTTTATAGGCAAATTATTTCTTCTTAGATCAGAGGAAACAAAGTATACAGGAGGGGAAGAAAATCTAACTTTTGGGATGTTATCATGGTTTCATCCCAGAACACCTGCCAGCCCTGGTGTCAGCATGAGGCAACAAACACATGGCACGAATCCGGGAGTATAAAAGATGTGTCATTGCAAGAAGGAGTAGGAGGAAAATAAAGCAAGTTGACAGCTCACATCCTGTGCCATAATCCTAGAAAATGTTAATATTTACAAAATTATCAACTAATATAACTGATAACAATCTCACTCCTCCTGGTTGTCATGAGGATATTAACAGTTACCACCCGCTCCAAACTGGAAATATTACTCGTCTCCGGAGCTTCTGCTGCTCAGCACGGGAGGGGATGGCACAGACTCATGCCCCCAGCTTTCATACCAGCCCCAAGCCATGAGCCAGTGCAGAGCACCCAAGCACTGCTGGGGCTGGCAATGGCTCCTGACCTCACCCTGCTCCCTGAGAGGAAGCAGGGGGTCTGGCAGAGCAGGAGGAAGGTTTCTCCCTCTCCCCAGCTTCTCCAGGAACCAGGACCATGCCTGGCATGCTGCAGTGTGGTGGGGAGAGCCAAGAGGAGGAGGATAGAGAGGATACGTGGTGCTGGAGGTAGGAGAGGAGAGGAGAGGACCATGCTGGCTCAGATCCTACCTCTGAATAAGCTGCCATTTCAGAAGACATGCCCATGCTGCTGGTGTGATTTGCCAGCTGCAAGGCTGGCAGCTATTTGATGAACAGATACTACAGTGCTGTTTCCTCAATAGGAAAGACCTGGCTAAAACAAAAATAAAGATGCTTGAATACCGGTGACTCCATGGGAAACTTATTTCCAGACTAAAAATCAAAAAAGGTGAAACTTTAATATCACAGTGTTGTTGCCCATATCTTTTTAAATAAGAAAGAGAATAACAGCAGAGCTCAAGTTCTCAGAGCTGAGATGGTTTTGGTTGTGTTTTTGGTTTTTTTTTTCCAAACTGTTATCTGTCCATCAGGAGCACTGCAGGAGGCAATACAGGAATAACAGACACTGTAAGTACAAGAAAACTGTGGATGGTGCCTGCACATGCAGGATTTCTAGCTTCATTTTGCCCTATCTTTAGCAAGGAGGATTAATTCCCCAGGCCACTCTGCACAGGCACAGCATAATGCTCTTGTGGTAGTCTTAAAAAGTTTTCTTTGTCAGGGTGCACTGTATGCAAAAAAATCACCCAACTCTTTCCTGTTCACTGTATGCAAAATCAAAACAGAGAATTACCTGCATCACTGTTTTCAAAGAGCTCCCATGTGCTGGTAAACTGTAAAAATAAAATTTCCTTCTCACACGAATCATTTTCTCCCCTTGAAGTGGCATGTTGTTGGCTGTATGAGAGGCTGGCTGAAAGAGGCAACCTGAACAAGTGACCATGAATGAATGAATGTCAAAAAAGTTATTTTCAAGGCCCCCTGAGATCAGGGATTTCATTGTCAACCAGGTCAGTGAAACAATATTGACCAGAGAAGCAAAAAATTGCCTTTACAGAGCTCTGTGCTCCAGGTGGCACAATACTATTGCTCACTTTGGAGCAGCACGCAAGGGCTCACTAGAAGAGGCCTCAGTTGGATGGATCTTCTGGAGAAACGACCATAGGGACCATCAGAGGGACCATCATGAGCTGCAATGACTCATTGTAGTAGGACACAGCAGTTCCTTTGCTTGAAGTACAGTGGGGAAATAAATGTGACCCAGGAAAATGAAACAAGTTGTTTTTAAATATTAAAAAAGCAGTGACTAGAGAACAGATGCATATAATCTTCAAACTCACATTAAAACTGTTGTGTAGTTTGCTCTAAGAAGCTGGTACCTTTTTACAAAGGCTAAAACATTAGCATGTTACATCCCAGATGGTTTGCTTTTCTCCCTATGTCTTTTATTCTGCCCTGAGCCTCTGAAGAGCACTCCTTTTCCCCCTATTTTGCTTTCTGTTTGTAAAGCTTTATGCATTTCAGTTTTCTGTCGTCTTCTCAGATCATTATCTTATATTTTCATCTTTCTTTTCAAGAAACTTCTTTTTTCCCCATTTGCCACCATCTTCAGTATAATACTTCTCCCTTTAGAGTTTCTTTTATCCTCCTCATCTTTATGCCTTTCACTTATTCTACACCATACCCTTCATTCTTGCTTTTGCTTGTCAAAACTACGTTTCTTCCTCCTTCATGGGAGAAGAAGTGGGAAGGTTGGGTGGATTTTTTTTGCTGTGAACACCCAAGAATGCTCCAATCAATACTTCAAAAACCCTGCAGAGGAGAGCTTGCACGAGTCTTTCAACACTTTCAAAATGTGCAACAGCAGTTAATGGAAGTCTGACTAATGCTTGAAAATCAGCAGCTTATTTTAAAGCAGTGCTGTAGCTTCCCACCAATAGCATTATCAGGCCTTCCCCAACAAGCTTTTATTTTTACATTAGAGACTCTATTCCACGCTTTGAAACCCTTGTAGCCCTGGAGCAACTTCTCTGTTTCTAAACCCCAAGACACAGAGCAGGAGATGGACACAGTCTCAGACACCACCCGGATGCCTTTCGCTCCGGCTGGATTTCTGTTCAAATCAAAGGAGAGCCACATTGCTAACACGCTCACAGAGAAAACATGTCCAGGTGTACCTAGGGAGATTTCAGAAGAGCAGCGAGTCCAGTTTAGCTGGAAGTGAGCATAAGTAAAACGTTTTCAAGTCTGAAAGTAGGGGTCTAGCCATGGCTGCAGTCATCTGTCAGGAGAGCAGTGGCTCAGCCCTGTGGGCATCACCAGCCCTGAGGGGGTAGCGTCCAGTGCCACAGTAGGATACTGGGGAAAGGATCTAGAGCCTCTTTACTCCTTCCGTATAGATGTGCCCTTG
Organism: Antrostomus carolinensis; assembly: GCF_000700745.2. NCBI lineage: Eukaryota > Metazoa > Chordata > Aves > Caprimulgiformes > Caprimulgidae > Antrostomus > Antrostomus carolinensis. The sequence goes on along the minus strand of NW_010290205.1, from coordinate 10,635 downwards.
TTATTTATTTTGTTCCAAAAGGAATTTGCAATAGTAGTTTGGGGATCTTCTGACATTTCATTGACATTTCTCCAGGGCTTTTTGTAGCCCCATTACTATTGTCATTAGGTAGCGCCACGTGTTAATGCTTACACTAGATACAATTGTGTGCATTCCAGTTGGGGGCCAGTTTTTGCCATGAATTCTCAACATGCACCCAACCTAGTGCCTCCAGGGGCCTGTTTCAGTTGGACCTGTTCCCCTAGATAGATCACTTAAGAGATATGGAAAATCCTCTGCAGAGCTTGCAATAGATAGAACTGATTGCTCCTGACAAGTCTGCCATTTTTACTGTTTTCCATCTGCCTACCAAGACTGCCTCATTCTTCTGAAGTACCAAAGACCACTTAAAATGTGTCTAAAGCTTGATGCCAATTTCTTTGCCCTGCTTGCCAATATAAAAAATCTGTTGCAAAATACACGTCAATACATTTATTCCCAGACTAAGGGAACCACATATTACTTAAATGCTGGGGTAATCCTAAATGCGATTGAGAGGCTGGTGCTGGTAACAGCCCCCTCAGAATACAAAACAGCTTTTGTAGAAAGTATAATCTCTAGCATGAGATATTTAAAACCTTTTCTTCTCTCACTGAACACAAGAGGCCTGTTTGAGCAGTCTGGGCATGCTTCTTGGCTTGCTGTCCAGATGGCAGCCGAAACTTGGCAACAGGTTGCTCAGGTATGAAATTAATGAAATCGGAAATCAAGGGCAGGAAGGCCCTGACACGAGCGATCTAGGTGTGAATATCTGTTCCTGCTCCCTGAGTTACCTGGTTAGCTTTTGCTCTGCTAAGACTAAAAATGTTTGGAAATCACTGTCTGTAGAGTTTAGGTTTTTCTTCCCCACTGGTAAGACCTGAAGCTATTTGAGATGTTAAACAATCTGCGTCTTCTGAGCTTGGTTGTGGTGCTGGCTTTGTACAGATAAATATAGAACCTGTGGCATTTTCAAAAGCCATTTGGAACAGCTCTTTGATACAAGAACTTTCAGCGGATATTAAATACATTATTTGTGATTTCTGCCTAAAAAAAAAAAAAAATCACTTAAGAAATTGGCAGAAATACCATTTTCTTCAAATGAGAAAGTTCTCTTTCCCCAAATTGAGGCTGGCAATTGGCAACTCTTTACAAATACAATTTTTTTTTCTTTCCTATCTCCCTTCCCCTACTGCTTGATTTCCAAACAACCTTCAAGGCAAAAGAGCAGGACATAGAAATGTAAAAAAGAAATTTTTCACTCCTTTAAGAGAATGCTTTACATTTTAACTAACTTGTATCAGATAAAATGCTATCACATTCCTACACCAGAAATTAACACATTGCAGGAAACGGGACGCATATGCTCCTCAAGGAATTCGCTATTCAGAAGTCCTACTCAAGAAATTGAAACACAATACAAATTAAGACCTTTATTAAAATAACTTTGAATATTATATGAAAAATAGTATCGTTTAATATAGGTGCAAAACCCCTGGTATTAACAGGATGTGATGCATGTGAAGAGAGGACATTAATATACATATAAATAGAAAAGCTACGATGTGTTTGACAGTGGTATATTAAATGGCTACATAAATGTGAATAAAATTAGGAGAATATGTAATTTTGTATTCCTTAAGTGGTATCTTCTAAAGCAGTATACATAGTAAATTGCTTTTACCTCTGGTGTCTGCTTTCTTATGAGTAACAGGATATTTGGGGTATATTATAGGCACATGCAAAAGCAATGTAAAAGATACAAAATCAGAGGCAGAAGCCAGGGACTTATTTGTTCTTGGCTGCCAGAGGCTTACGGCTGATCTTCTTTGACTTGTCATTGTTCTTCTTTGGAGGTTCAGGATTCGCCTGCATGTGTCTGCCATAAAGACTGCAAGGAAACGAGACAAAGAGTATTTGTGATACAACCACTAAACACAGGCTTTTGCTCTGCAGTATGTTAAACAACGCATCGAGTTACCAGAAAAAAAAAAGGAAGGCCATTATATTTATTTTGTCTTAACACACTGAATCTTCTATCAGATCTCACACTGCAGTCCATAATACTAAATTTTTTGTGACTTATCAGGAAAGTAACATTGGGAAGAGCAGGCCTTTGGAGCAGTGAAGGAGCAATCAGCTTTGCCTTCAGAAACTAGCAACCTTTATTCTGCAGTTATGGGATTAAGGCTCGGAAGGCTGCAGCGATGTGTATTCAAGTCGACAATGATAAAATTGGGTTGAACTGGAGAGATAGAGTGCCCACTTAGAGCAAAGTGAGCATCATCCCTAACCAGAAAACCCAAGGGCTTGATAATGTGACAGAGAGCAATGGTGTCACAGCCGCCTTTGTTGCTCGTGCATGATTGATAGTGCTGGGACAGCTACCAACACATCAATGCCACATTAGTAAGTACCACTGATTAAATGTTGACAAAGTATCCTACAATTAAGATGGCTAGCATTCACAGCAAAGCTAAATAGACCACATGGCTGAGAGGATTTTGCTAAATATCATGGAGTAATTAATAGATAATTTATGAGTAATTCTGATTAAACTAAATTAAAAACCTACCCAAAATAAACACAGCTCAAACTTAACTTCCCTTATTAACATAAAGCACTTTTTGAAGATGTACTTTGCGGGGGTGTCAGCATATCTAGAAGGGAAAAAAGATGAGCATTGTTTCTACTCATTCAGCCATATAACCACTGGCAATGCTGACACCGATACTGAAATCCCTCTGGAAGGTGTCCCCCTGCTAACACTTCAGCCTGACGCCATCAGTGCCCACCCTGATCGTGTACTAGGCTGTTGCCAGTCAAGTTGGCCGCTAACTTCTACCACTGGATAGGAATTCTGCTACTGAAGAAGGTAACGGCACCAGTTCCTACAACAGCCTTCCTCGTGTCAGTGCACCTCCACCTTTTGGTGGGCTTTGTCAAGAAACGGAACAGATCCAGGGGCTTGGGGTTGAGAAACTCCTGACTCTTCCTCAAATTGCCTTTTGATGTGCCAAAATCTGGATGGGTAGCTGTCAACACTGCTGCCACAGAACTTGAGTCCTGCATTTTCTTATGTCTGGGGCACGCAGAAGGTCCCAGCTGTTGCAGGCAAGCTGCACCCGTCCATCACACACAGCCTCACTCTGCCCCGCTGAGTCTGTGTATGTAGCTTGCATGTCTGTCCAGCCCTTGCTGCAAACAAGGACTGGGTACAGATCCTTTTGCTTCTTTTGCTTAGTTATGTCAGGACAGACTTAGTTACTTATATGTTGTTGTCTCTCCAGAAAGCATGACCTGTTCTGACAGTTCTGCAGTGGGTTTCACCCTGAGCAGGTATCCTGGAGACAAAGTGACTTTTTATTTACAGTGACCTCTTTTGCTTTGCAGGCTGAAACTAATTTCAGCAGAGGATGGGCCCTCCTTCTTCTACAAGGTCTGCTGGACTGCAATCAGCTGCATGCAAGAGACATTGAACAAGGATCCAAACAAACAGAAATACTCTTGAATTACTGTGCTATAAGGCATGGTCATGGAGGAGCTATTTATATCAGATACAGAGATTTTAGCTAAGACATACATTGCTCTCTACAGCTTCCTGAGGAGGGGAAGTGGAGAGGGAGGTGCTGATCTCTTGTCCTGGGGATCCAGTGATAGGACACGTGGGAATGTTCCAAAGCTGCACCAGGGGAGGTTTAGACTGGACATCAGGAAGCATTTCTTTACTGAGAGGGTGGTCAAACACTGGAAGAGACTTCCTAGAGAGGTGGTCAATGCCCCAGGCCTGTCAGTGTTTAGGAGGCATTTAGATAATGCCCGTAATACCATGTTTTAACTTTTGGTCAGCCCTGAACTGGTCAGGCAGTTGGACTAGGTGATCATTGTAAGTTCCTTCCAACTGAAATAGTCTAGTCTAGTTTATTCTATGTCAGTTAAAAGCTACCACCTGCTCTGAGCTTTATTCTGCTGTATCTGGAAGATATTTCAGCCCTGGGGTTCCTGGACTGCAGAATGGGATTAGAGCTTCTCGTAGGGTGGGATGGAGAGGTAGCGTTCGCTTTCACCTCCTCAGCAGCTGCAGTTTTACAACATGCTGCTAAACAGGCTGCTGTCAAGGGGCACTGTACCCAAAACAGCCTTGCTCAAGGAAAATACAACTGTAAACTATGACATTATTTCACCTTCCTGAAATTTTAGGTGTGCCATGACCTACTGTCATCAAGGGATCAAATGCCATTTCCTAATGAACGCAGAGAGTCCTGACCCTGCATTTTAATTGCATGCTTACTATTAGCTACAATACACATATTTTTCTTTTCATAAGAGATACAGCCCCAACAGCACAAGGCTGTATTTTATCCAAGTACACAGTATGCATCATAATCAAATATCATCCTAAGTAACTGCCCTGGTTTGGAAGACATTAGGTAAGTTGAGGGAGGGAAGATATGGAAGGAGATATTTCAGCATCAGGTACTACTATCATTGTGGAAGAGTACAGAAGTGTCATTCAAGGAGGTTGTCCCATCAGAAACCAATCCAGGGCAGAAAAAGTCAGGGAACAAGTAGCATCTTGTTCTCAATGCAGTGCAGCATTTGAACCACTGTCAGCAATAATTTTCTAACTCTTGAGAAGTTAGCAACAGAGAAGTGGAAATGCATGCTCAAATCTGTGAGCACCAGTAGTTAGGTAAATACTGAATTAACATCCAAGTTCTTTTTTGGTTCTAGAGAAATAATGCTACATTGCAGTAGAATGTGAGATTTTTTCCATAAAGTAAGAAAGCCCCCATTTGGCACTTCAAGCATGGAATAACAGAGAATTCACTGATCCACTGTATCTGAGCACAAAAAAAATTCACAGATGGGAACAGAAATCCCCTGTCACTGTCCTGTCTTCCACCTCCTGCTGCCCCACAGCGCCTTTGCCCTATTAGTGCCAACCCAGAGGGGACTGTAACAGCTTTAGTAGTTTTCAGGTGTTACCCTTTTTTTGCTCAGGTTGGTTTAGGCTCCACTTTTTTCCTTTGGAAACTTTATATGAATTTTCCTCTCAGATGACACTTTTGGGATTCATTCTGCCTCTCATTTCTGCTTTCTCAGTGCAAATCTTCAAGTTTGTGGACTGGCAGAGCTCAGATTAGTGAACTTCTCCTGAAGCAAAAGGGTGTGGTGGGAATTATACTGACTACACGGATGCTTTTGAAGTGCAGAAGCTGAATATTGACAATTTTGAATAAACTTCAGAGTTCTAGGCAACTTCAGAATCTACTTGGGCAATGCCTTTTGACTGCGAAATGAGGTCTGGTGGCCACTGCACACATTAAGAAGTAAAAATCCCAATTGACCTGTAAGTATTTTTAGTATCAGTTTTTCTTTGATATTTACTCCTTACAATATTCAGTTCTATTGGTCCTCCACAGTTCCCTCTGCCTCATGTAAATACTATGTTAGTAGTAGTAGGTGTGCAGAAGTCGCAGACATCTGCAGTACTTTTACATTCTTTTTACTTATTCTCATGTCCAACCACTTCTATCAGCACATGCACTGAAGTTTCATCCAGGAAAATAATTATCGGGTTTGAAATAAGCAAATCAAATATATATACTTAGGTTTCTCTGGCAAAATTTCAAGGAAGTTTCAGCTGCACATTGCTATCTCAGCTGAAGATAAGTGCTTTACAGTCTATCACAGGAGTCTGCTACGCAAAGAGCAAGGATCAGACGTATTTAGATTATGCAAGCCTTCACAGACAGGGACTCTCTCTTGTGTTTGCATACATCAAATACGAGGAGACATATGGTGTCACAACAACATTTAAATACAATAATGACTGTGATAATGCCTCTGGGACAGAATTTGCCTTCTGTTACACTAGGGAACAGAGAATTCACAATTTTCAATGAACTTCTGGTGCAACAGACACACTTTTATAGCTCCCAAAGAAAAAAAAAAAACCAAACAACGAAACAAACAAACCAAACCCAGAAGAAAAACCCAAAAGAAAAAAACTAATGGAAATGATCCACACAGAGAAGCAACTACCTGAATTACACAAGAACCTATAACCCCTTGAGTGTGACAGATGTGGAGTTTACATATACAGTCCTTAACGATTCTGGTACCTACAGGAAGGGTACAGCCACAGAAACCACAGCGTGCATGTCACCGTCTCAGCCAAGCTGTAGTAACTGACCGTGTACCTGCTCTTGCTCTGGCGCCACTGCGAAGTCAAATGTGTTAGGCAGAGACACTCGTGCACTGTCCTTGGCAGTGCAGGTCAGCTTAAGACATGCACACAGACCGTTACACAGCTCAGCTGATGGACGGTAATGTACGAGGAGATGGCGCCTTGACCTATCTGTTTGCATAACTAGACCCTTAGCAAAGGTAGATGGTCTCCATAAGCAGACAAAGGAAAATTGAGGCACATTGTGGCTACTGTTTCAAGGCAGATTTGTGAGATAAGTGCTGACAATACATTCATGGCAGCACCTTCACACTTGATATTTTGGAATGTCACCTGTTCCTGGAGCTGTACAGCTCTGAGCAGGACACTACACACAGCTCGCAGATCAAACCCTCAGCTGAAGAATAAAATCTGGAGTACAAATAAATATTTCAGATGTTTGCGGTTTGCAGCCATAATTTATATATTATATACATATATATAATGAACCTTTGTAGACTTAGCAGCTACAGTATTGGATGCAGCCTTCTCAATATGTGCAAGTGAAAGGGGAGATTAAATGCAAAACTGAAAATTCAGAAAGACCTCAGACAGAGATTTCTGGTTGCTTTCTTTCCTTGTATATATTTTTCAAAGCAAATATCTCTCATGAACATAAATGTTTCTTTGTATGCAAATACAAACATAAACAAAATCTCCCCGCACTCTCTATCTGCCCCACTGGAAGTAACAAATGAGAGCACTATGGCTGCTGCAGCAAAACTAACAATATCAAGTGAGAAAGATGCTCATTAAACTTCATCATTCTGTCTACTTTAATGATGCTTTTACTTAATAAAAATTCCCTGAGCAGTTGCAAGGATATTAGGCAAGGTCTTTGGTTATGTATCAGGGGTCTAAGCTGTCACTAGCAAGTATTCAGTTTAGGAGGGGCATTCCCAAGAGAAAAGAGTGAATACAGCTTTCTTGTAATAAATTCAGAGAGAATCAATAACCACAGCCTGACACATTACTTAAACATTTAGGAAAGTAGGTGATCCTTCTAAATTAAACTACAAACTGCTAAATGTTGCAATTTACAGTATAAGATCAGGCATGGAACCTTGTAACTTGAAAGCATACCATCTTGCTACCAGAATCTCTGAATTTAAAAAAGAACCAGTTAAAATTCATAAAGTTCAAAAAAGCCACTTTCAAAAACCACCTTCAGCACAATTGCCTCAGATTTTTCTCTCTT
>NW_010290205.1:0-3140 GCF_000700745.2 Antrostomus carolinensis | reverse complement strand
ACTTGAGTAAGCTAGTGAACCAGTATAAAGTGTTTGATGCACACAATGGATTTCTTGAGTTTAAGCATTCTGAAAGAAGATTTCAAGAATGAGCCATAAGAAGTACATTGCTCTCACTTTATGTCTGTAACAGACACACCTGGTGAGTACACAGAATGAAAAGGACGTGCACAGTTAAATATGATCCTGGAGGGATGCTAGCTCCAGGTATGTACCGTAATCTGAGAAACAGGTGAAACATTCTAGTGCTGCTCGCTTTTCCCAAAGCTTCAGCTCAGGTTCAGGTGGGCATCTAATGCTCAGACCCAGCTTCAAATGTGGGTATTTACAGTGACTTCAACAGGACGGTCCCCAGCTCCAGCTGCTGAAGCAGGAGAGATGAAAGGCTGAATCAGTGGTGATATCACTAGAGACCCAAAGCTGAAAGAAGTGCTTGCAAGACTGGCATGTGCTGGCTAGCCTGTACTAGCTACAGTTCTCAGGCACCTACTGCAAGATGCTTTTGCCCTGGCAGTTTTCGCATAGCTTATTCCTGCCCCTGGTATCCCCTCTGAGTGACTCAGGCTGGCCTTTTCTCCCATGGGAGCTGCCAACATCTCACCTCCTCCAACCACATCTTCTCCCAGGAAAGGGACAGATACTGGGGTTTATTTTGCCTGTCATGTACCAGTGAGAGAAAATAATGGGGGTTAAAATTACTTTGCAAGTAGCATATTACTTTGGTAGCTTACCAATAATTTATTTTTACTCTCTGTAACTAAAGTCAGATGAATTAAATTAAGAGGAGCACTGCATGGGTAAGTGAAACAAATACCTGGTTTCCTTGCACACTTAGATGGGAAGCCAAAGTTTTAGGATTCTTAAAGAACCGTAAGAGTGACTAATTTTATTCAGCTCATTTTTTGCCCCTTGTTTGTGAGTGCTCTGTGAGCAGATGGCAACAGGGTCAGAGATGTTCATCATCTGAAGCTCTCTGCAAGTTTCTTCAAAAAACTCAGCTTTAGTCTGTCACCTGTCTGTGTACCAGTTCACACCTCATGCTCCCAAATGGAGGCAGCGCTGGCAGGTTGAAGGGGGCAGGCGCTGGTGGAGCTGCAAGAACCTCTGGGCTACTAAACCAGCACCTCTTCACATGCTGTAAAACTGCTGCAGTATTTTTAGGCCTGTAACAGTTTGCCTTCCTTTATTGCCCACCCACACTCTGGTAAACCTAATACTTCAGCCTACCCCAAATCTCCACGCCTCAGAGCCCTGCTCCAAGACACTCTGAAGTGTAACAACCTGTGATATTTTTCCATTCCCTCCACCTACCCCAATAATCTTCATAACCCAAAGTTCCTGCAGAGTTTGCCCTGGTATCACCCCTCCTAATCCCCTCCAAGTTCTGCTTTTCACCTTTCAAAAAAACTTTATGCATCCCCTAGAATCCGTAATCCCCTCTGGGGTCTTAACCTCCAGAGGCACTCTGCAGGGGAACTGACCACCTCTTTCCATCTTGGTTTAGCTCTTTTCTGTAGCTAGTTTCATTTTTTGGAGCCCGAATTAGATAAGAAGGCGAGGATTCAGTACAGGTGGAAAGCTGGGTATCCAAGCTCATGCTGCAGTCAGTGGAGATCTGGCTGATGACACCAGTGGAGTAGAGGGCTTTTTGGGTGACCAATACAAATGTCCACTGTGAGATGCTTAGTTGCTATAATCTTTTACAGATTTTCACCAACTACAGTGGACAGTGGGCAGCTAGCTGACACACAGTAATGTTTAGATACTTTAAAATACTAGATTAAGTCCACCCAAAGCAACCACTCCCTCTCTGTTCCCACTTTGTGTGCTCTCACAAGCTGTTAGCTACCTTACATTATAGACTCAGCAGAGTCATACAGTCCAACGCTGACGTACTGTGAATTCCTGCCTAAAAACACTCCAAATCTCAATAAGCAAAAAAAGTATTCTGCCAAAACTGTCCTGGAGCAAACTGTCTCAGCAACTGCATAGAATGTGCACCCTCCAAAATAAGGCCACCCATCCCATGTGTCTCCTACTGGCCACTCCATCATTCAGTTCCCCACAGGGCTCCCTTCTGCCAGATCCTTCAACCCCAGTTTTTCCCCTTTACATTTGCTGTGCCATATACCTGAAGAAGAGAAAGACTGAACCTCTATGTGCCATGTTTCCTGCCCTCTGTCCCTGCAAGTTACTGTCAGAGATGGACCCTGACCAGGTGGACCTCTGTCCTGAGCTCAGGAGCTCCCTGTGGTGCTCCTCACAACATCACCATCTGTCCTGCCATGATGATTCAGCAGCCCAAACAGTAGCTGCAAAGGGGATACAGTCCAGCCTCACGTATAAGGAGATATGGGGAGATGTGTCTGTGTGGGGAGATTTGATTTACAAACATCTGCTGTCCTGTAGGGCTGTCAATTCCTGGATAATTTTAATTCTGCCAGACATGTCCGCTCTTAAACTGGTTAATTTAATCCCTGCTCTGATCTCACCACCTTGCATGTTAAGAAGAACTTTTTTTTTTTTTTTTTTTCTCCAGAAAGGAATTCCAAGTAGGTGTTAGCCATTTCTTTAATTAATACACAGTAATAAAAGAAAGCCTTCTCCTTATATTCTCTGAGGCTAGCAGCCTTTTGAAGCAAGTACTTAAAATGAGAGGCTTGTTAGGGGAGCACAGCTGGAATCTCATAGAAACCTAGCAAAAAATAAGTCTTTTTTAAAGGAAAACATACAGGCCAAGATTTGCAAAACTGGCTAATGACTTAGAATACTCAACTTGAAAGACCTTACAAGAAATGTGGCTTTTAGCAGAGAGGGTTTTGAAGGAACACAGCACACCAGCATCTGCTTTCTGAAAGTCAGACCTATCTAACACCCAGGGAGCCGAGCACTGAAAATCTCAGCTGTGATACGAAGCCAGAGAGACACACAGGAGGAAACTCAGTGCCTCACAGGAGGAACTGCCACAAAGATGGAAGGGAGAGGATGTGCTTAGGCTTATTTCTTTAAAAACAGGGACAAACATGAATTAAGATTTCATCTAAAGACTCTATTATACTGACAATACAACCCCCGGGTAGCCCAGTATGATGAGTTGGCAGCCTGAGAGGACCACAGAATCATAGAATGGTTTGGGTTGG
>NW_010290204.1:13278-16565 GCF_000700745.2 Antrostomus carolinensis | reverse complement strand
AAACTATATACCTGTGATTTCTAAATTTCTACATCTGTAATTTAGCATCTCTGCTGAAAAGGACCCGGAGACCCTGGGTGCTGCAGGCTGAACACGAGCTGGTGCTGAAGCTCAGCTGCCCTTGGGTCTGGCCCATGGCCACGAGATTGGTGGGGACGGTCACCACTCCCTTGGCACTCGTTAGTCCACGCCTGGACCCTGGAGCTCTGACCCAGCTGTGAGATGGCTGCTGATGGAGCTTGGGGTGGCAGGGACCATGCCTTGAGCAAGCAGGTCTGGATTCATCTGCTCAGAGCATCCTTCATCCACGATAAGAACAATTCTTTTGGCAGAAAAAGCCAATTCATGCATTTTCTTTTCCATCCACTCCACTGTCCAAGCCTCTGGCTGTGGAAGGCTCTGGCTTTAAGACTGTGATGAAATTAAGCGTGTACCCAAGTCTGTACAGGATCAGGGCCAAACACTTTCAATAACTGATGGACTGCTTTATTTCTTTAGCTTTTTCTAAAGTAAACTGAGTTTCAGGTGAACATGAGCTGACTTCGATGTTTAGTTGGGGAAAAAAAAACCAAACAAAAACCTCTTTGAATTGCACTGATTTCCCACAGGATTAACTTGGGACCAGAAAAAATAACTTCAACTTCATCCATCTTTCCCTTTCTCTAACCACCTTTTTTTTTTCTTTTTTTTTTTTTCTTTTTTCTGTTTTTTTTTTTATTTTTTGGAGGGAAAAAAAAAAAAGGAATTCTCTTAAATTAAATATATAATCTGCATAGGGAAGGGGAGGAAAATTGTCATTAGTATTTATGAACTCAAGTTGGCCAACTAGCCCAAGGGTATTTTGATTTTGCAGAGTATGTGTCCGTGTAATTTTGGTAAATGTTTATAAATTAATAACACAACTTGAATAGATGTGTTTCCCATAACACCTGCTCGTGTGTGTCAGATAATGCACAAGTAAAAAGAACTGAAAGGTACTGACCCAAATATTGAGGAAGATGAGAAGAAAAGGCGAATGGTGGACAATAAAATAAATAGCAGCAGGAGAAGTGGATAACGAGCATCCATGTTTTGATTGCTAAATGGTGCTGTGGTCTCGTAGACTGGTTTGGAGGAAGGATGTCATTTGTACAGGCAGGATATGGAAGAAAGTCGAATTAGTTTGTTGAAAAACAAGCAGGAAATGTGTGTCCGTTTCAGATGGCTCCTCATATTCCACTTTTGCAAATGACTAAATTTATTAGCTGAAAATAGAAGTGTGGCAGAAATAGAAGAGTTTACGCTGGGCTGCAGGGGGAGGAAACTGCATGAGAAAAAAGGATGCGTTGTAGTTCAGAGAAGCGATGCTTTTTTGGAAACTTCCCTCTGGGCAATTTATTTCTTCAGTGGAAAATGTCAATGAAATAGGACACTCCTGAGGATTAACTGATAAGACTGTTTATTTTTACTAATGATACCAAATTATTTTTTTAAAAAAGCTATATTAGGCAAAGTGGTTCATAGCAGAAAATATGCTTTCATCAAAAATGTCTTTTTATTTTCCCCCCTTCTTTTTATAATCCTTTTACTCTTTGGGTCCTATGATGTCTCTTATCTTTTTCTGAATCTGAACGTGTTTAGAAATCATAAAATTGTCCTTGAGGTGACTTTGATGGCTTTGGGAAGGAGCTAAAGTGATGGTGTGTTGGTAATACGAGTGGGCTGGATGGCAGAGCTGTGAAGTTTCCAGCCCTCGGATGCGATGGCATGTTGGCACAGACACCCGTGATCATTGATCACAGTTAAGTTTCATAAAATCTTCACTACCTTACACATGTTGGCAACACTGCTAACAAATATAAAAGCAATCAAATTTTTTAAGATCAATATTCGTAGCTGAAAATGAATTCCTGCTTTTGTCAACACATTCATTAGCCTTTTCAAGAAGAAAAAGGAGATCCAGCCTTCTGCTGTGAAGGTTTCCCCGTCCATTCATCTCCTTCACCACTGTCACTCATCCCCTTCATTTTTGAACCTTATCATTTTATATTCCAGATATTGGATTTGATCCATCCATCCATCAGCTGTCAGAGACCCTGGACACTTCCAGATGTATTTGCCATGCAGGTCCTGCCAGGAGAGAGGAAGAGTGTGCAGAGAGGGCTGGGCAAATCACAGATTGGATCTGGTTTTGCTGTCCTTCATCTCCAGATTAGCCTTTTTCACCATTTTTCCCCCCAAACAGAACCTGAGAATTTGTAATGGGTAATTTTTGATTTATGAGGAGTTTGTGGGTTTATTTCTGTGGATATACAAACAGTCCTATTTCAGACACTTATGGCAAAACACGTAAGAGGCTATTCTGCTCTCCACCACACAGATAAAAGGGAGGGTAAAACTTTGCCTGTTGTGTTTCTACAGCTGAACTTGATGGTAAGGATTAGAGAGAGGTTTCCACAGTGAACGTAGAAAAATCACATTTGAAAACTGTTTTCTTTTGTGTATTTGCTGCTGTTGTTTGTAATGGTCACTGTTCTGCACGTTTAACAGTCATTATCCACACGTTCTAGCTTGTGAATACATTTACATATTTTAAATCAACATTAACAGGGAAAAATCCATGATTTGCCCAGGGCTGCTTATGATTTTTTTTTTATTTATTCTATTTTTCGATGCTGAAATGCTCAGGATCTGCTCCAGTGGGATCCATCAGGTCTCTTCTAGCATATAGCTTTGCTTATTTGATAACTTTGTGTATTGATTCCTCACATCACCTGCTTCTTAGTCACTTCGGTTGTATTTCATTTCTATTCCTTTTTCTATTGTCAAAGTACAAAATGAAAACCAGGTAGCAGTTACTTGCTTTATTCATTTTTTCCCCTGCTGGAGCCTCATGTAGTACATCCCTTGTCTGTTTACCAAGCACTTTTTCTCTAGTTTTCTTGGGGTGTTGGGGGGTTTTTTGGTTTGGTTTGTTTTTTTTCTTGAACAGAAAGCATCTGCCTTGGAAGCAGTAAACTTTGAATGCAGGTTATTCAGAGCCAACCTATAGCATAACCAGTGTATCCAGGATGCAGATGGAGTTTCAGCATCACCTTCTACCTCCTTCCTTTATGAAGGGACCATGGTGCAGCTCTCACTTCACTCCAGGACAGGTTGGATCGATGGGCTGAAACCAGATGTATGAGGTTCAACAAGGCCAAGTGCTGGGTCCTGCATTTGGGTTACAACAACCCCATGCAATGCTACAGGCTTGGGGAGGAGTGGCTGGAGAGCTGCCAGTGGTAAAGGACCTACATGAGTCAGCA
>NW_010290204.1:9182-13200 GCF_000700745.2 Antrostomus carolinensis | reverse complement strand
GAATTTGAAGGTCCCACATTAGCCACTGAGGAAATAATCAGAACTGTTCAATACTGTGCAGTAATATCACCAAATGCTCCCTGTCCTGGGCACTGGTGAGGCTGCACCTTGAGTGCTGGGTTCAGTGTTGGGCCCCTGAGTCCAAGAAGGACATGGAGGTGCTGGAGCGTGTCCAGAGAAGGGAACGGAGCTGGGGAAGGGTCTGGAGCACAAGTGTGATGAGTTCCCTTGTGGCTGAGGGAACTGGGGGTGTTGAGCCTGGAGAAAAGGAGGCTGAGGGGAGACCTTGTGGCTCTGTGCAAGTCCCTTGGAGGAGGGTGGAGAGAGGTGGGGGTGGGTCTGTTCAACCAAGGAACAAGGGACAGGACAAGAGGAAATGGCCTCCAGTTGTGTCCAGGGCAGTTGAGATGGGATGTGAGGAAGAATTTCTTCGCTGAAAGGGTTCTGAGGCATTGGAAGGGGTTGCCCAGGGCAGTGGTGGAGTCCCCATCCCTGGACAGTTTTAAAAGGTGGGTAGGTGAGGTGCTTAGGGACATAGTTTAGAGGTGGACTGGGCAGTGTTAGGTTTACAGTTGGACTCAATGATCTTACAGGTCTTTTCCAACCAAAACTATTCTATGGTTCTATAATTCTTCCTCAGCCCTGATCCCCAGGACTTCTTCATAGCTGAAGCACTGGTGATGAGTGTACCAGTGTCCATCAGTTCTCAGTTTGGCATCTTACTCATTAGAATTTTCATTTCCTTAGGAAGCAAAATGTCTCGGTGTCATCCTCAGAGCCTGTTACTCCTCTGTGCCTTTCTCCAGGTCATTTCTGTATGGGTCGTGGGAGGCTGCAGCCCGGGGAGCACACTCCTGCCGGCTCCACTCACTGGGAAGCTCTGTCTGCACTTGTTCTCACTGGAATCGCGCCAGTTGTTGCTTTTTGCATTGTTCCATTTTAGTCGTTTGCTGAAATCCTGCTCTTGTTCCATCTCAAGTAATTAATTAGTGCAATTTCCATTTTAAATTTAACTCAAGCTCACTACAAATTTGCCAGCCCTGCCAAAGCGCTGACATGTGTTTTACCAGATATTTGTTATGACAGTCTTTCAAAATAATTCTCAGATAAAAGTCAAGTACAGTGAACAAAATGCTCCAAATAATCCTAAGTGGCCCTGAATATTTAGTTGTGTTGATGAATAATGGAGAATGTGTTCTGGAGAAAAAAAAGAGGATGCAAGATTATTATTCATTTTCCTTGAACCCTTTTCCCAGGCTCTTGGTTTTGGCCTTAGTAAAGGAGATACTCAACATCTCACAAACCAGTGACATCTGTAGGTAAGGAGATATTATATAAAATGCTTAAATACCTGAACTTCTGAATGACCTCGAACCTTCTTGAGCTGGTGCCTTGGGGCAAGGTCATCCTCTTCAGTAGCAGCCGTTCACTGAAGATGAATTTGAAGCTTTTATCCAGTAGACACAGCAACTTACTGTTGTAAATAAGAAAAAACCATAAAAACCAAGGATGTAAATTATATCTGTTTACCACCTGTACGTATGATCACAAGGTGGTACCATCATCTGTGTGCTCAAGCGGCAGTCGTGCCACGGCAGTGTGGGATTGCTGCTGCTCTTGTTAGGGGCTGTCCCTTTAAATGACTGGCACTTGTCTGACAACATATAAAACATTACCTGGTTAAATATTACCTGTTTAATATACGTTTCTGTGTGATTTGACAAATGGATTTCTTCAGTTTAATGCAGAATTGAAGCTAAATGAGTCAGTAAATGTTAATGTGTCCATGTTCTTCCTAGATAGCTAGTTGCCCTTGGGACAGTATCAATAAGTGGCATTTATATGATATTATGAATGTGTTAATTATGTGTAGACAAAATAATGAGTAAGCAAAGGTCAAGGACAAATGCAATTTCCTCAGAAATAGGCATCAAAGAGCTTCTAATATTTAGGTCATTACCATTATTGAATATTCAATGTAATTTAAATTATGTGCTTTTTTTTTCTTTTCATCGTTTATATTTTTAGTCCAGGAGATATTGAGCAACTTCAAGGCCTGTGCAAATGTCTTGTAGCCAAATTCAGTGAAACTTCAGCAGTCGCTGGACTGTATTTTCTGCCTACACTGGTTAACTGCCAGGTGGGATTTGGGATTGATTTCTTGTTTGAGATGTAACCTTGTGATGTTTGGTTGGGTTGTTTTTTTTTTTTGTGGGGGGGTTTTTTGTGTGTGTGTGTTTTGTTGTTGTTGGTGGTGGGTTTTTTTCTAAATTAGAAATGAAGGAATGGAGATGTGGCCATGCTGGCTGGTAAATTTTTTTGAACCTTGAAAGTCAGTGCAAATCGAACCAGAATGCTCTGGAGACCATAAATACCCAACTTTGCCCTAGTTCATTATCAATGCACTTTTAAAAAGCGATGCTGTTAGCGTGCTGGAGATTCAGTCTTTGCTTTTGACTAGCAAGTTTTAAGTATAAATACCTCTGTGGCAGGGACCCTTCTGAAATCCAGTGGGTTTTGTGATGTGAGGCAAGAGGAAAACCCAGCTGATCAATACAGCCATTAATTAGAAGGAAAGGTTCAGTCATGATTTTTACTTCTAAACTTTTACATATTGACATCTGGCAAAACAGTTAAGAAGTCAATAAGGATCTAAAAGTTACTGTACTGGTAGGTTGCTCACTGGGAAATAGCAATTAAGCCTTCTCTGTCTCCCAGGACCTCCTCTCATGGCTGTCTGGAAGCATCTTGCTACCAAAACAAGATGCTGTTCATATATGAAATATTCATGTTATGACATCAAAACATGTTGCATATTATTTCAGTATGGTAGGCTGGAATTAGATTCATGTTTTATTTTGCTTATAAATGCCTGTCAGACTTGCTAAATCAGTTTGTCTTTGCTGTCTTGAAATCGTGTCAGTTTGAATTTCCTTCATACTGCATATTGTTTTGGGCAAAGACACGTTGCTTCTATATTCAAGGTGGAGCATCTTCTACTCTTTAAATAAAGGTGAAAAAACCCAACAATTAAGATTATTAAAAAAAACCAAAACAAACTTTCTGGGGTGGCAGCTTGGACCCCTTTTAAAGTGATACAGAAGCTACCAAATGCTGGTGCGTTATGATCTTCGCTTCCCTCCTCATGCAGGTGTCGTGCACATGATGTGTTACATCTTATTTAATGGTGGTGGGGTATAGTTGTACCAGGGGAGGTTCAGGTTGGATGTCAGGATAAATTTCTTCACTGAAAGGGTCATCAGACACTGGAATGGGCTGCCCAGGGAGGTGGTGGAGTCCCCATCCCTGGAGGGATTTAAAAGCTGGGTAGATGAGGTGCTCAGAGAGATGGTTTAGTAGTGGACAGGTACGGTTGGACTCAGTGATCTCAAAGGTCTTTTCCAACCAGATGATTCTGTGATTCTATGATAGTGAGGCATTCAGGAGTCTAGTGCTGATGAAAATAGAGATAAGCCTCCAGGACCAGATTCTGTGAGTTCCTCAATACAGCTGAGGAATGATCAGATGATTTCAGCTGCCCTATAAATGTTAAGCTTAGGTTGTGGATGCATCTGCATCCTTCACACTGGGTCAGTGGGTCCGGGAGGAAATCAGAGCAGAGACTTGGTCTTTACCTGTCTGTGAGCTGTCTGTTATGTTGGTGGGATGGCACAAAACCCAACGAGCAGCAGCGCTGGGTTCCTACAGACCAGTCTCTGACATGTGAAAGCATCTGACAAGGCTGTGACCTGGTCCTTTAAATCAGTAGGCAGGGGAATTAATTCACTGTTAGCTTTTTTTGGCACTGTAATATTGCATTCATGCATAAATAATCTCATCTTAGTTAGCCTGTTGCTAAAAAAACCCAGCTTCTGTCCCCGGTCTACCAGATATTTGCATTAGAAATATCCCATCAGAGAAGCTACACGTGCTGGAAAACATTTATTATTTTCTTTCCTGCCTCTGTCCCATGTTCTTGTCACCCAGCCCATGCTTGTGGCTGCCTGCACAGCTGCCT
>NW_010290204.1:0-9137 GCF_000700745.2 Antrostomus carolinensis | reverse complement strand
CCACTTTATATATATATATATATATATATACAAACACACACACACACACACACACACTTTAAAAAAAAATTTTAATTAAAACCAGGTTTCTAAACTTTAAACTCCTTCCTTTTCCACACTACTGCTACCCTTAGTTTACAGCTGAAGGTTTTTAATGCCAAAGTGACACAAATGTCTTGTGATTTTCCCTGGATTTCCCTTGGTCTTTTGACATAATTCTTTTTAATTACTGCCGGTAGATTTTGTAAATTCAGGGTATGTAGTTTGTTGACATTGCTGTTTTCATTATATATATCTTAATATAATCTTAATATAATTCATAATATAGATTAATGTTATAATATAGAATCATAGAATTCTTTAGGTTGGAAAAGCCCTTTAAGCTCATCGAGTCCAGTCATGAACCCAACACTGACAAGTCCCCGACTAACCCATGTCCCTCAGCACTGTGTCTACACGACTCTTCAATCCCTCCAGGGATGGGGACTCCACCACTGCCCTGGCCAACCCCTTCCAATGCCTCAGAACCCTTTCAGCAAAGAAATTCTTCCTCACATCCCATCTCAACTGCCCTGGGCACAACTGGAGGCCTTTTCCTCTTGTCCTGTCCCTTGTTCCTTGGTTGAACAGACCCACCCCCACCTCTCTCCACCCTCCTTTCAGGGACTTGGACAGAGCCAGAAGGTCTCCCCTCAGCCTCCTTTTCTCCAGGCTCAACAACCCCAGTTCCCTCAGCCACTCCTGGTAAAAGAATATAATTGTTCAACATAATTTAATATAATCCAAACAAACACAGCTACTGGGGTATAAATCTTTCCCATTATTCTCAGCAATAGCTGGTGAGATCTCCAGTAGGTCTGGAGTGAGAGACGTACACCCCAGCACAGCCCCTGCCAGGCGTTTGCTCCCGTAACGGGGAATTTGTTGGATGCTGCACCGGGTCCTGCACCCCCTGGGTCTGACTCGACTCTCATCATCTGTCTCCTGCTATATACCCTGCTATCTTGTCAAGATCCCTGAAGTGCCTGTGTGCCTCCTTGGCGTGCTCCCAGTTGTTTTCAAGGACCCGCTTTTAAGATAAAATCCCATCTGCAAAGCTCCAGCCTCGACAAAAACCTCCGTACTGCTCTTTTCGAAAAGTGAGGCTCTCGTGATGAGCTTCTGCGTTTTCCATTAGGAGACACTTTCCAAAAAAGATCTTTGAATGATTTCTTGATAGCTGGCAATCTCCTGAATCATTTCTTGTACAGAAATTGTTTTTTCAAGGTGTTTTGTTCTGGTAACAACTGCCACCAAGCTCGGTTTGTCACAATTTCCAGCCTATCACTCGGAAAGCGGTGGTGTGTGCAGGACTGGCCTGAGAGGCTGGCGTTGGATTTCTTGCTCTGAAACAGTGAGCAGGTCACCTCATTTTTTTCTCTGCCTGTGTCTTGTCCTGCTCGACTTTGTGTTTTCTTCTCTGTTCCTTTGGGGTCCAATAAGTCTTTGAGTTTGAACAATGCATCTGACCTGAGCTCTGTTTTAATCCAATGATAAATAGTTAATTTTGGAGGTTTAGGTTGACAGCAAGCCACCTTGGAGTGTCAGATTGCCAGACTTTGGTTTCCTTCTATAATCAGATAAGGAACAGATATTTCCTGTAAATCCTCCCCTAATGTTCAAGTCATACCATTAGAGCATTAAGTCAGATACATGACACCCAATTTCAGAGTAATTCCTGAGGAAAAAGCACATTATATTTTTTTAATGGGCTTCCCAGGACTTATTTTGTTTCTTCCTGATGAATATGAAATGCAGCAAGTTCATCTGAATTCTGACCTTCAAATACACAAAAGCCCTTTTTTTTTAGAGCAAGAATATGGTCTGTAAAATTATGTATTGTCCACGTGAACATCTTCCTCTCTTCCCTTAAAATCCCTGTAGAGTGCAAGAATAGAACTGTTATAAGTGTTCCTAAAATTCATCTGTGTATTTATTATGAACTCCTTGCATCTTATAGAAATACTATTCATGTCAACCTGACCAGTACCGACCTTTTCTTTCTGAATGGCTTTATTTATTTGGATTGTGTGCTGCATACAATATAAGTCGCTTCTCTTCATCTCCTTTTCCTCTGATTGCCAAGTAACGTCAAGCAGATCCGAGAAACTTCTCGTAACATACTGTGTGGCTCACCTATAACAGTCTTGCCCAAGCACCTTGGTTGAATAAATATCCATTGAATAACTGGAGAATGCATTCATATTCTTTTTATTTTGATTTATGTTCTATCTTCCTATCTGTGCATCTTCAAGAGTAATTGCCGGTTTTCACCTCCTACAGAGAAAATATAATAGAGCTGAAGAATAAGTAAAATGCGCTCTATTTCTCTCCCTCTCCCTTTTGTAAGGGAACCTTTATATTCTTACCCATGCACACGCTAATAATTTGCAAACTGAAAAATCAGGACCTCATTCTCAGCTGGACTCGCTGTAAAAAGCGACTCGTACTCTGTCTCTGTTTCCTTTCCTCACGACGCTTGTCAACGGGAGACCTGTCCCCATGGCCTATTCCCCTTTATGAAACCAGTCAGTCCAGCTCCGATGCAGTCAAGGTATCCCAAATGAATAGGAAGGTTGGAGCCAGTCTGTTCCTGATTACAGACATCATATTCCCATGCACCGCTGGTCTGATAGCAGCCAGACTATATATCATGCATTTTAATGATCCTGCCAGTACAGCGTCGCTCAGAAGATTATTATGCGGTCTCCCCGTGATGGGTGGCAAATTCCTTCCCCTCATCTGATACAGGATGCTGTTAGGGGTGACTGCAGTGTGAAATATCTCTGCATGTTGGTAAAATAGAGCATTAGATTTGAAATCGCTGTTGAAATCTTGAAATTCCTTGCTCTGCAGGGACCTTTTTGTCATCTGAACAATAATAAGGTTGGTTGGGTGCAGCATGGTTTTTCCATCAATTAGTTCAGTCAAACTTCTGACAAGCCATATAGAATCATGCATGTTTAACCTGCAGGTTACGTGGCCTAGCTAGCTGTGTGACCTACAGATCATAGAGCTGATAATTTATTGTTTTGTCAGCAAAAAATTTGATAGAGATTACCAGTTGAATTGTTGTGGCTTATGTGTTGAGGTTCCTACTTAACTACTAACCAAACCACAGAATTAAAGCACTTGTAATCTGGACCACCATCCTTTGCTCTCCTGCCTGAACTCTCCAGGTAATGAAACCAGAAGCACACTTTGCTTCTGAGCCTTTCCTTTCCATATTAAGCAAAAAACAAACTCTAGGTGACCTGATGTGCTGCTCACAACAGGTTTCTTCTCAACTTTCTCCTTTCCTGTGGTCATGAACATTGGAAGATCTTGCTGCATGCTGATGGGTATCTCACTCACTGCAGGTGTCTGTGGAGGGCAAGGCATGTGAGCCCCTCTCTCTGCTGTTTTGCAGACTTCTGCGTTTGATCTTGGCTCATTTCTTATCTGTAGCACCAAGATACACCAGGCTTTGGGTTGGAAGGTTGTGGTGTAAAAGCCGTGACACAGGGCAAAAATGTTCACATTCTAGAAAGTATTTTTAAAGCTATTGGAGCATATGGTTTGGATTTATAAATTACTTTTAGAGTAACAAAAGAGTTATATGGTTATCCTTTGAAAATAACAACTCTTCTCACAACAGAATAGCATGTTATGTGAACCTGCAATAATTCTGACTACCCACAGCAGAAAAATAGTCAGAAAAATTGCCATTCTACTTGAAATTCACTATCTCTGAACACCCTAAAAATCCTAAAGATCTCATTTATGGATGTGTTCAGTGCTGCTTAAGCAAGAGCTGCCTGCAGATTGTCCAGTGTTTATGCACTTTCCATGGGATCTATTCATGTTTCAATTTTGTGAAGCTTACTTATGTCATCGTGAGGTGCAAAAACCTCATTCAGAGAGAATTGAGACCTCGGTTTCTAATAAACCTTCTGGCACCATTTTTATCTTTATTGGGGAAATAATACAGATTCAGCCATTTAGACTACCAAACTGTCCTTTTTTTTTTGCAATGTGCAGTTGTAGATTTAATCAGTACATGCCTTAACAACCCTAGGAGGAATTCTTTATTTCTCTTGGCACAGCGTGGTGTACTTTCCTCTTCCACTTGAAATAACGTTTCTCGCTATTTACAGGATGAAGTTTGAAAAGTTTAATTATACAATGAAAAAGAAAGGGTAATAAAGCAGAAGGCAAAAAATCTCGACTCTGACAGATTTACGTTGAAAGTTACTTTAAACGGTTGAGGTTGGCCATGATGTTTTGAGTACTTATACCAAAGAATAGGTTCTTGTTCTTACACTGTATTGCCATGTGATGGCCTAATTTGACACTGATTAAGTGTTAAATTATCTGTCCGAGTTCTCACTTTTAGGTCAGGTGTGTTTAAGCAAAACTCAACCATCAACTGAACCACATCACAAAATCCTGCAAGTCACAGAATTGTAGTGGTTGAAAAAGACCTTTAAGATCACTGAGTCCAGCCATGAACCCAACACTGCCAATTCCACCTCTAAACCATGTCCCTGAGCACCTTGTCTGCCCGTCTGTTAAATCCCACCAGGGAAGGTGACTCCACCGCCTCCCTGTGCAGCCTGTTCCAGTGCTTGACTGCCCTTTTGGTGAAGAAGTTTTTCCTCAAATCCAATCTGAACCTCCCGTGGTGCAACTTGAGGCCTCTTGTCCTATCGCTTGTTACCTGGGAGAAGAGACCAAGACTGACCTCACCCCAACCTCCTTTCAGGGAGTTGGAGAGAGCAAGAAGGTCTCCCCTCAGCCTCCTTTTCTCCAGGCTCAACAACCCCAGTTCCCTCAGCCATGAACTCATCACACTTGTGCTCCAGACCCTTCCCCAGCTCCATTGCCCTTCTCTGGACACGCTCCAGCACCTCCATGTCCTTCTTGGTGTGAGGGGTCCAACACTGAACGTAGCACTAGTGTTCAGTTTTACGGCAGGGCTAAAATCAAGACTTGATTGAAGAATACTGACCACAGCGAGCCGACTAGCTGCTTCATGTAATCCCAAATCAGCAAAACAGACACGGAATGAGTAATAAAACCTGTGCTCAACACGGGCACTAATACAGGAAGAAATAAACATCATTACGAGGTCAATGTCGCTAAATTGGTATCCTCACTGTATTATAAGGAAGTAATGAGAAACACCTTCAGCCTCAAACAGGAGTCAGTGGAAAATCAACAAACAGCCACCGCAGACATCCTTTTTCTAGCAGGAACCTTGGACAAGAGGCAGGAGCTCTGGAATAACACAAATACACACACAGAGGCATGCACAACCTTTAAGAAAAGGACAAACACATTCCAGTAAGCAGCAAAACCACCCACTGCTGTTATTTGATGAATAGATGGTAGATTTGCCTTCTGCGTGTTGGTGAAATAATGAAAAAATCCCGGGATTTTGAAGGCGTAAAATTGCAGACAATTTATGTTTATAGCTGTAGATGGCCACACAAGTGAAACTAAATGGAGTGCCGGATGGAGCTAAGAGGAGAGGGAATCAGAAATGCAAGTGAGAGATAAGGTTGTAGAAATTTCTCTCTCCAAAGCTAATCAGAACTAACTATCCCGTTGCCAGCAGCGTGGAGAATATTTCAGATAACAGATAGCAATGGAAATTATGTGGGATAATTATGTCGGAAGTAACAGCGAAGGGTGTATGTGCTGACTCAGAAAATTGTCACCTACTCCTTCCCTTTGTCACCCTGGAGTAGGGTACTCACTACCAGGTGTAATGTTACCCTCTTGGGGAGAAAAAAAGCTCAGTAATTAACTGTGGGTAATACCTAACATCTCACATGGCATTCCAAATGTAATCGCTCTAATTTGCAATTGTAAATCTCCTGTTATCAATTAATTTACATTGTACAAGTAACCATCTGATTATCTTTGCGCATCGCTGTATTTACACTGCAATTTAATTGTAAGTAATTAGCATGTAATTGCGTATAGTTATTTATACCTTGTAATGAAAGTGATGTATTTATATGTAGTTAAAATAATTGCAGTTGAGAGCAAATCTTTTGACTTTTTTTCCTTTTCAATGTCTCTAACACTTTCTATGGCCAAAATTGCTGGTGTCTAAACAAAGCTGGGTCTGCTTTGGATGGGTGAGGTTAGCTTTGCACAAGCTGAGGCATGTGGATCGCATTTTGCTTTTGACCTGTCTTAATTTGCTCTGTTCAGCCTGGAGAAGAGAAGACTGAGAGAGGACCTGATCAGTGTTTATCAATATCTAAAGGGTGGGTGTCAAGAGGATGGGGCCAGACTCTTCTCAGTGGTACCAAGGGGCAATGGGCACAAGCTGGAACACAGGAGGTTCCACTTAAACATGAGGAAAAGCTTCTTTCCTGTGAGGGTGCCAGAGCCCTGGGACAGGCTGCCCAGAGAGGGTGTGGAGTCTCCACCTCTGGAGATGTTCAAACCCACCTGGACACTTTCCTGTGCAACCTGCTGTAGGGAACCTGCTTTGGCAGGGAGGTTGGACTGGATGATCTCCTGAGGTCCCTTCCAACCCCACCATTCTGTGATTCTGTGATTTTCCATTTTAAAATATTTTCTCTGTCTCCTAATACTAACCTGCCCCTCTTCCTTAAAAAGAGAATTTGTAAGAGGAGAGACTTCTGAGTCTCTCGGGTAGAAATCCCAGCACAGCCCATGAGGAAGCGGTGAGACAGTGACCTCTGTTCTTGGCATGGATGAATGCTTTCCATGTAGCAGCTCTAGCAAAAAATATTACCCTATTACAGTAATACCTACTAAGGGTATACTTTATGAATGCCATCAAGGGCAATGGTGGCTTTCACGTCCAGTACTAGTAATGGTAATTTTATTCCCCTTGCTGCTATCCTCACTCCCTCAGTCCTCTGTCACCCCACTTAGAGTTACTCTGATGCTAGATTTTACAGTCACAGCTCGTTTCTTGCCATCCCATCCTCCAGCACTTGTTCTTTTAGAAGAAATATAGTGTTTTCTGAGCATTACCATAAGAGAAGACTTCTGAGATCCAGTTAGGGGCTTTTGTCCCCACTCACGTGTAGCAGAAAGGATACCTTGGGTTTATAACAGCTCTGGGAAAAGGCTTTGCTTCATTACATGTGCTGCAAGCTGTCTGCTGGGAAGGGTTTTTGATGGAGAAGGGAGATGCCCCATGCTGCTGGTTGCTCAAGGCCAGTTCATTAGCATTTGTGTTTCTCTAATCTGAAGATCTGTGAGAATATCTGGGATTCACAAAACAGCTTTGAGTGGTATGAAGGACGGTATTATCTCATGGGATAGTCTGTGTCTCCTCTTGGGCTGGAGCTGCTGGGTGCCTTGGTAATGAAGGGATTTTTCTTTGCTTTGCTGGTTAGACCTCTGAGTTTAGTAAAGGATTTTAGATCTACTCAAAGGAGAGTATCTTTTCAATTCTTGTTGCTGCTTCTGCACTTAAAAAAATAGCTTCCAGCCATGCCACTGTCAGATTTGTATTGTCCAGAAATGTTATGTCATAGCAATCATCTCATTGCTGGGACTGGTGGAGGAGCTCTGAGAAATGCCTCTCCTCTTCTGCTTAAGTTAATGGTAAATGACGTCAAAACAATGTTTTAACTCAAAGTTCTTCATTTAGCATTTCCCCATGCCAACATTTTCACACAGGTGCAGTGGAAGGAATACTCTGTGTTAATGACAACACACCTTGCACCTGTTTGGCAGGTCTACCAGCCAGCCCTGGTCTGCAGAGCAGGTTTGCTGTGGACCCGCCCTTCCCTGCCCAATTGGATGCAGGTGGGAGGGCAGCAGCACAGCTGAAATGGAGGAGGAGGTGATGGGAGCAGGAGCTCATTAGAGAAGGTGAGCTTTCCGGGGGAGGGATGCTTCCTGCTGGCTCTATGTCGGGTGGCTGAGAAGAAGGGGCTCTCCTGGACCTGTTCCTGGTAAGTTGTTAGAGGGCTTTTGGGGGAGTGCTGTGGATCCCATTGTCCTACTCATGGAAGGCTTTTTGCTGTTAAAAGGCTTTTGGGAATTGTAGAAGATGGTGGAATAAGATTCTTGTTTGAAGGGAGTGTCTTGTCTTCCTGAGGGTTAAGCACAGGATTGGGTAAATTGCTGTGGTCAAAAAGCAGGGTTAGGTTCTGTGTTTATTTGTGCTTCTGGTGAGTTCTGTTTATCAGCACTTTATTTAATTTCTTTACCTTGATATCTCCTACACATCTCCCTTGGTAAAACTAATGTTGCTACATAGATAATACTTTGGCTTCTCGAAGATGTGAGCATATGCCTGGAGTTAATCACTGACTTGCTGCTTAATGTCCTACAGATGAGCCATCTTCATTTGTATATAAGAAGCATAAATTCTGATACATGTGCTAAAGGGCTGATGTGAAGGTGAGCATTAACAAACAAAAGGTGCTGAGAGGTCTCTAGGTGTGTTGGTAGTAGTAGTAGTTACTATTATTCCAGTCAGAGTTGCTGTGTAGCTAATGAGACTCCTGTGAAACACCTCACATGTTCTTGGCCTCTGGAAGGTGACCTCTAATATCTGTTGGTTTTCTCATGGATATAAATACAGATTAATAGGATTAATTTGTATTCAGAAACATCTAGGAGTTGGCTCTCACTTGTGTCTACTTTAACAGTGTACTTGTTATTTGTTTGCATGATCAGGTTGCAAGCTGTACACAGTACATACTGGTCAAGGTCTAAAGCTGGTCAAAACCTTAGAGGATATTTTAGTTAACTCCTGCTCAAACTATAGAAAAAACACTACAAGATGAATTTTTTTTCTACTGTTGAGTTATAGTAGCAGTATATAGAGAATTTACTCATGCAACATAGCTTTATGTGTTCTTCACTGGAGCTTTTGCATTGGTGATTTCCATGTTGTATTGCTCTTGGCTCTCCCTTCCATTGCATTTGCTTATTCCTTCCTTCTATTCTATTACACATACTTATATTTACGTGCATTTTGGTAAGGGTGAGAAAGGAATACTGGAAAGAAATATGAACAGCATATCTAGTAAATAAACTGCTAGGTAGTTTTCTCTTTTATTTACTATAAATAAATTTTTTCACTATAGTGATTTATAGTGATTTTTTTT
>NW_010290203.1:0-1631 GCF_000700745.2 Antrostomus carolinensis | reverse complement strand
GTAACGAGGGGCTCGGGGCAGTAACGAGGGGCTCGGGACCGGCCGTCCAGACCTCGAGATTCTTAAGGGTTTTTTTGTTTTATTTTGGAGACATAAAAACAGCCCAGACTGAGGACACTGGCCCGAATAATAGATCACTGAACTTGAGGACGCCTGTTAACTTGCTACACAAACATACTCAACTTTTGTCTCGCTAATCTGCCCTTCATCAGCAGTTTAAATGCTAAAGCTTTGTTACTCAAAAAGAAAAGTTTCCCGAGCAGAGGGAAGCAGCGCAGCAATGGGGCGCTGCTGGCTGCGGCTGGAGTTACTCTGGCCGCCCCCAAACCCCTGCTAAGGGCATTTTTCACTTTCTAATAAATGCTTTACGCGAGCAGGACAACTGAGAGATAATATAGGAATCAATTCATAAAGCTTACTCTAAACCGATTAATTTGTTGCCTTCAATCAGAGTCCAATAAACTCCCGGTGTTCCTCTAGTCACTTACACTATAAAAAGATCAAGTTATTTACTGCCAATTAAGCAGCGTGTTTTGTCTTTGTCCTTTGTAAGCCGTACGTGCTCATGCCGAGGCATCTGGCTACCGGCTACGGGCCTTCAGACCGGCACCTCCAGAGCAGCGAGGAACAACTTTTCCTGCCACTGGCCCAGCTCGGCTGCAGGAGGAGGAGAACTGAGGCCGATTTTAAACACACATTTCCTCAGAAAGAGTACCTGGAGGTATGTCCAGTGACCGCACAATAAACCAGAAGAACTGCACCAATTAAGCTGTAACAAAAACCCCGAGACTTTGGAAAGAAAACCACTCTAAAAGCCATTAGCATTGCATTTATCCGAACGCATCATATACCTTTATGTAAATTGATTTCTGATGCATTTGTTCAAGGAATTGCCTTTTGTTACAGTTTCCAGCTACAGCCTAAATGAATCTGCATTTCCTGCTCCGAGTCTTTAAACTGTTTCCCTACGCTTTAAATCACTTCGGATTTATTGAAAGGAAAAGAAAAAGACTCCATGCCACCACCTTAGCCCGTCTTTGTAGAAGGCAAATATATAGAAATATAAAATGTGAAACGTTACACTGAGAAAACCATCCAGTAACCCCATTAAGCTAAAGCTCTTAAGGACAAGCAATACCTTAATGCTGATTAAATCTAAAAAGATGAATCAAGAGGACTGACCAGAAAGTGACTCCCTTGATAACTAAGGACGGGCCCTCATCAAGTTTCATTTAGAGTTGGGGGGGGAAAGCTTTTAACTTAAATAGGCTTACTCTAGTAATTACACAGCCAAGCAATTTAGGTCCTGGGATAGGAGTCAGTGAAATAGAAAGCAGAGCTGGAAGCTAGAGGCAAAACAACCCCCCCCACCACCCTTTTAACAGCGTCTCTGGTGTTATTTTAATGGAGACCAAGGGAGGGACAAGCAGGGAGCTGGCAACTTGTAGTACAAAAATGGATGCTTAATTCATGTCTTGGTTTTAATTAGGTGATTCACCGGATTGCTCCTGGATTGAAACAAAAGACCGTGTGGGGGGCAGGAAGGGAACTGGAGAGGAGAGAAATAGAGAGCTCACTTTGATCTTTTCTGCCACTGTTTCCGAACAGTGTTTACTACGGGGGAAGCGGGT
>NW_010290202.1:0-897 GCF_000700745.2 Antrostomus carolinensis | reverse complement strand
TCTTTGTTGTACAGTAAGGAACTGCAGGAAGGGAACTGCAAGGTGGTGAGTCCCCCTCTGAGTGCTGTGTCCCCAGAATTCTTCTTGGGCCCATGTGCCAGGGAGATGGAGGAACCCCAGAGCTTCCCAGAGCTGCCATGGCAGTGGAAGAATGTTACCACAGCCCTTGGGGACGGGAGGGATGGGTGAGGCTGCAGACAGTGCAGAAAAATGTCAGCAATTCCTGTCATTTCCCATGGTCTGGCTGGTGGGAAGCAGCGAGAGATGCCGGCTGCATCCTGTGTGCCCCTGGACACCCTCATCCCGCAGCTACAGAGCCTCTCCCCCATGTTTTGCAGCCAGGGAGGTCCCAGGTTCACCAGAAGAACCATGAGCAGCACTGACTTGCTCTGCTGTTTTATTTTCCTGCCCTTACTGTTTGTTGGAACCTGGATGTTAAAATCCAGGCAGAAATGAAAGAAACACTGAAAAAGTCCCCGGGTGGGAGCAGAAAGCGACAGCTCCTGTCTCGGGCCGCAGCTCCGCAGGGGAGCGAGGCGAGCGCTCGGGGTGCTGAGAGGCGGGAGCTGTGGTGTCTCCTCTCTCCAAGGGCAGCGCAGGGATTGTGGCTGCTGTCTAGTGGGAGGTGGTGAAATCCAGAGATCTGGAGGGTTTGCTGGGACAGCTCCAGCGGCAGCTCCTGGAGCCCTGCGGTGACGTGGAGCCTGCGCGGGAGGGAGAGGAGCGATGGCCGGACCTGCCTCAGTTTCCCCTTTTGGGGAGTGACCCAATCTCACCTCTGTTGCTCAGAAATGTGTCGTGGCTGATGATTTCTCCTTTTCCCAGTAAAGGAAGCAGGAGGTTGGGTCTCTGCCCTGTTTAAGGAGCACCAAGTCTCTAGAACTTCCTCCCAAGGGG
>NW_010290201.1:16258-16614 GCF_000700745.2 Antrostomus carolinensis | reverse complement strand
CTTTTTTCATTCCTTTTTAAATTAAAAAATAAATAAATAAAAAAGTAAAAAACATCCATTTAAACCTCACTCTAAACCTCGTATTAAAGCTGGGGCTTGCAGCAGGCCAGGCCGGACAGCAGCTGTGGGGCTGCGCAATGGCCATCCACCGCTGACAAGGACTAATGGGGCCTGTCCCCACCCCACGCCATGGCTGAGCTCCTTCCTCTCCCTCACCCGTATTTATTCAACCTTCAATCTTGCTGATGAGCATCCCATCCTGGGTGATGCTTTATACCCACAGCCATAGCCAGCAGCTCCTGCCACACAGCCCAGCAGGGAGCTGGGGGGGGAATGATGCCCGACACCCCCCCCCA
>NW_010290201.1:15079-16221 GCF_000700745.2 Antrostomus carolinensis | reverse complement strand
TCCAGCCCCAATTCAACCAGTGACCTGGGGTGACGTGCTGAGTCTGACCACAGTCCCTCGAGCCACCCCAATGTCCTGTCCTTCTGCACCCGCTTTTGTTTGTTCTTCCCTCATTTTGTGTGGCTGGGGGGAATGGA
The DNA here is from genome assembly GCF_000700745.2 of Antrostomus carolinensis. NCBI lineage: Eukaryota > Metazoa > Chordata > Aves > Caprimulgiformes > Caprimulgidae > Antrostomus > Antrostomus carolinensis. The sequence continues at coordinate 16,084 of NW_010290201.1, read as the reverse complement.
AGAGGAAGGAATAAAATTTTAAAAAATTTAAAAAAAATAAATAAGGAACTAATTGGCAGCTTGCAAGTTGCAACGGATAAAGTGCCCTGTGATGGCCCCATAAAACAGCTCTCCACACACCATTTCTCACCAAGCCAGTATGTCTTTACATCAAGCTTAATTTTCTCAATATAAACCTGGCCTTGCAAATTTGTGAAGAAGAGTTTCAATGGTAATTAAGATTTTAATGCACCTGATGCCTGTGCTTGGGGTTTTCTATCGTTGGAGGCTTGGGGGGGGGCTTTTGACTGGGCTGAACTGTTGGTATGGGTCACTGTCCTGGTTTTCAGCTGGGACAGAGCTAGTTTTCTTATTAGTAGCTAGAAAACACTGTGTTTTGGTTTCAGTATGGAATTTGTTATTAAAAGAATGTTGATAACATACTAATGTTTTCAGTCGTTGCTGGAAGTCAAAGGACTTTGTGTTTTGCTAGTCTGTAGGTGCAAAGGACAGGGAGGGGGGCAATATTAAAATTAGTAACCTAAATTGGCATTTGGATATGCCAATGGCCTATTCCATATCATATAACATCATGTTCAGTATACTAATTGGGGTGTCTCTATCACTTGGGCTCTTCCTCTTCCTGGATTGTGATTTTTGGTTTCAGGATCGTCGCTCCTCCAGGATCATTATCCAGGAACAGCCCAGGCTTAGTTGGCAAGTGGTGAGCAATTGCACTGTGCATCACTCCTTTGTATATTTTATTATTACTATTATTATTATCGCTATTATTTTAAGTTGTCTTTTATTTCAATTATTAAATTGTTTTTATCTCAGCCAACAAGTCTCCTTACCCTTACTCCTCCAATTCTCTCCTCTATTTCCTGGGAGGGAGAGAGAGTGAGCGAGCAGCTGTTTGGTGTTTGGCTGCCGGGCGGGTTAAACCACCACAGTCACTCAGGGGTTTAGGCTCCCTGGCACCTGACATTTGGTTGAAAAACCTGAAAGCTCTGGAGACCTGACCAT
>NW_010290201.1:9970-15047 GCF_000700745.2 Antrostomus carolinensis | reverse complement strand
CACTGCCACATCTGATGCCCTCGGCAGCCTCCAGCTGCTGCAGCCCCCCTGGATGTACTTGTGGCTGTAGTGCTGCAGTCAGCGCCATATGAAGGGAAGCTTTCTACGTCCTCTGTCTGCCACAGAGAGCTTTTGTGAGCAACAAATTACAGCCCCGTCAGAGCCTCCTTGGCTGCAGCACAAGAAGTGAGGATGCTGGCCCTTAAGTAAAGCTGACTGGATTTTATTCAGTTGCTTTTCTTTTTAAAAGTTTGTAATACACCAACCAAGACATAGTACAAGCTCTGTATGAGACATGAATAACATTCACTCATGTGACTGTTTGTACAGCCGAGGGCATTACAGGTCAGGCTGAGAAGTGTTGTAAGAATGATGCAAGGCCCCCAGCTTAGACAAGCAGGGAGCATGGCGAAGGAAGATAAAGAGGCATTCATGGGGCTGTGTGGGGTCTAACACCAGTAGCTGAAGGCCCAATAGGTCACAATTTCAATGTACATTCTTGGAGCTGCCCATGGGGAAACACATCTGTTTTCTGACTGCACAGAATGTCATTATCAAACTCACCTTTGAGAGTCAGAGCGAGACACCCCACCGGCTCAGCAGAGACAATGAGCGTGACTTAAGGAGAAAAAAACCAAAAGAAATCACATGATACACATGGCAGGGAAAACAGCTGAACCTCTCTCAAGCCCTAGCTAGCCATACACAGTTTGTGCTTCGGTATATCCTCTCACATCTGCTGCCTCACCAGGTACCTTCACAGCCTTCAGGTTGGCTGTCCAGGTCCTCAGCTGCTCATGGTCACTTCTTCATTCCCTCTTTCCTCAGCATCAAGCATCTCAGGGAGAAAAGGTCACTGAAGACAGATATGAGGGTGGTTTATCCCATCTTTTGACAAGCAGCTAACATCAGGTAGCAGTTGTTGTAACAACTTGTAACTCACAGGAAGCAGAAGAGCGTGAAGCAGTGTTTCCTCCCTCCACAGAAACGTTTCAGGGCACAAATTCTGGAGGTAGCATTTTGGCAAATAAAAAGCCCAACAGCAAGACAACACAGTGCGATGTAGAGGCTGTTTTCCCTTAGTACTCATTCCCAAGAGCCACTACTGCTGTTTAGCAATGGCACAAACTCCCACTCTTTATTTTTTTTCCTCCCCAACCCAGTCCATCTGTTCCTGCTGCCACCCCACGCACCCAGCCTGCCCCTTTACAACCAGGTCCCCGCTTCCCCTTCCCTCAGCATTTCTACATGCAGCAGTGTTGTTCTGGTAACCCAATCCACCCCAGCAAAAACAACTTGGCTTTGAGGGGGTAATTCTTCTCCTTAATTTATGTAGGGTCAACCTCATAATTGCACCTCTCTTTTTATCCCTTCCTCCATATAAATCATCTGTGTGACATTTTAGCGGAACACCAACAAATTGAGCATGATGTTCTTATCACAAGCTTAATAATTTAATTCAGAGGGGCTTTGCATCATTGCACATCAGGATCAAGGGGAAGTAAAATAAGGCCATCCCTGTGCAGCAGAGCTCCTCCAAGCTAGGCCAGCTTGTCACACAAGCCTCCATTCCCAGGCTGTTTTTCTTTCATTTCAAGTTTTGTTTGGGCTCTGGAAAGGGCCATTTGAGTGCCCCAGCAGAAGCAAAGGCTGTTCAGCCAAGAGGTGAAGCTGATGGTCTCTGCAGCGCTGGATGCTGCTGAAATGCCCATTAAAGTCAAGAAAAAGGCATTTTTAAGCCATACCTGCAGCCCAGAGGAAGAGTGGCCTTTGCACACAGTGCCCAGGCTTTGCCCATCCCCTGGCCAGAGTTACATACATATCACAGGTGATCAGCAGAGCAAGAGGGGAGTCAGATTGTGTCTGCAAGTCACTGGGTCCTTCTTTCTCACATTGGGCAATACCCACCCAAACCAGTGCAATGCTTTACCTGCCATTTGGTCACAAAAGAAAAAACAATCAAAAAAACCAAACCAACCAACCAAAAAAAAAAAAAAAACCAAAAAACCCAAAACCATAAAAAATGCAGGAGATCTGTTTTCAAGACATGAAAACTGTCCATCTCTGATTTCAAGGTCTTTTTCTGTGCTCACCATTTCTGGAGAGAGACTGGGGAAGAAGAACGAAACTAAAATGAGGAGGAGTTTTAGAACTTAGCCAAGCAGATCCACATGTGAAGGCACATGCACACCTGCACGGTGCGGTCATATCAGCATGCCCCACCCCATGCGTGGCAGCGTGTGTATCTGCAGGTGTTTGTCCCAGCACCAGATGAACACGCTCCGTGCCCCAGCCTGCCTCTCTGCCTGGGGTTTGTGCCAGCTCCCAGCCTGCCAGCAGACCCTCGCCACTCATTCCCAACCAAACAAGCCAGGCTCAGTCTATGACTGCAGGGGAACAGGCACAAGAGCAGCTCCGCAGCAGCAGAAAAGGTGTGATAAAGAGAGGCGCCTCCCCCCAGCGTAGCTGGGAAAGGACGGCGTGTGTGTCTGTGCGCACTCCAAGGGATGCTCCATGCATCCTGCTTTCCTTAGGCATTGTTGCTGGAGGTGAAGTGACCTACAGATGGAAATGAGACAGATTTGATTGATTACTTGGTGGGAGTGGGGCTATGAAAGTAGAAGCCCCACCAGCACGGTTGTCAGCAAAGCCGGATCTGTGCATCTGGTGGGTGAAATGGTCTAATCAACAGAGTAAATCATTTTCAAACAGCCTTCATAGCATTTAAAACACATCAAGAGCTCAGGGAAAGCAGAAAGCTCTCCAAATACTGGCCTTCACCAAACCCAGGTTCTGTTTGGGAGCCCCTGGCACCCTCTCTATCCCCTACCTAAAGTGCAACCATGGAGCTAAAGCCCTCCACCCTACAGCCCCGAGTCCTTTGGGGCTGATTTTCCAGCCAGCCCTGAGGGCACACATGCTCTGACATATCTTCATATCTAATACAGGAGCTAAAAGCAGGCAGGGAAGAGATCCTCTCTCAGGTCCAAGTACTCATAGTCTACATTTCATGAGCCAGACAGCCTCCTAGGCAGCATCATGTCACCCACAGTGTGTGGGCTTGGAGAGCTGCTCAGCTGTGAGCTGCAGACCACTGATGGTCCATGAACCTCAGCTGGTCCACAAAACAAACACAATTATAAAGCTACATACTTCCAGTTCTGTGCAATGGAACGGGAGGGTCTGCTCCTAGTTGCTTTCTGTGCCCAGTTCAAGTGTTTGCAATTATAAAGAGTAAACTATGATTTAATAGAACAATGGAAACATACTCAAGTGTTAAGTACTTTAGCACCCAATTTCCAACACAACATTGGGGTTGAACAGTAGATTTTTCAGTCTTCTTTCTTTTTTCTTTTTTTCTAAAGGGTTTAAAAAGTTGAGAGTTTCCGGGGCACTGCCTGGGGTGAAGACATAGTAAAGAGAGGTAAGGATATGCCATGGGGAAAAAAGAAATCAAAAAATCTTTTCTGCTTTGGCATTTCTTACCTCTGACCTGGAGGGCTTGTGTTGCAAAAAAACTTGTCTATTGGTGCAAAGAAGACTTAATCTTTACTCCCAAACTGCCATTATTGGTCATGTTCACAATTTAATCACACAATTATTTCAGAGCCATTTGTTCTAAAAGCTGTTTGGGGAATATAGTCAGGCTTCCATCAAAAGGAGAGTTTTAAATTGAGTTTTTCAAAATAAATAAAACTTTCCATTGAGTGGAGGTCCTGACCTGGAGCTAGTTCTGCCTTTGCTTCTCTGCTGCCAGCTCAGGCAGTAGTATCCCCTCCCCACAAGCATCTCTGCCACAACTGCAGGGAGGTGTTACCCCACAGCAAGCCCCACACTGGCCCAGCTCCTCTGTACCCACACCCAGACCAGTTGGGCTGGAGCGAGCTTGGACATCCCTGGTCCACTCACCACACTGCAGTTTGATCTTTCCACCTTTTTAATTTTTTTTCTAATCCTCTAAGCTGTGCAGGCTCCTACCACACATTCCTACATCTGCACAAAACCGTCCTGCTCTCACGAATTCCTTGTGTACATGCAAAGTGAACTGAGCCAGGACACAAGCCTGAACATGAACTTGCAATCAGAGTTCGATTTTTTATGATATTCCTGACCTCAGATTTTGACCCATGCCAACCAGCACCCTCCCAAACCATGTCTGGGCACAGATCAGGGAAGAGCATGGGCCAGGAGCTGTTCCCAGGTTTATTAGGAGCACAGGTACAGCCAGCTGAACCCCTGGGGTAGAAGAGTCCTAAAATCAGGGAGCTCACAGTCCACTGTGAATTTTTGTCTCTAGCAGCCCTCAGACAGGTTTTGCAATCGAAACTAAAAGGGGATCAAGGCCAGCACCTTCTTGGGTGGCTGCAGGAACTTGTTCTCGGCCTCGGAGCTGCTGATTCATTTTAGTCCTGCCAGTCCCTGGGCGTAAGCACACACCTTGCCCATGTCTTAATGCTGACATGTACCCATGTGCAAACTGTATGGCAAGCGAGAGAGCGGCATGCATTACAAACGAGGTGAAAAAGAAACCAGAACCCACCACTGGATTCTTGTAGCCCTCTGCTAATTAGGTGAGACATGGTAAGAAGAACCCCTGCTATCAGCCAAGCCAAGGGAAAGTAAATATTTGCAGGTCTAGGTCACCAGATCCATTATTTACTACTCTGTCATATGACTTAAGATTTGACATAAGACTGAGGTTTTGGGGGGGTTGTGTTGTTGGGTTTGGGGTTGTTTGGGGTTTTTTTCACTCTGAGCGTCCCTTGATTTCTTGCCAGTTAGGTAACTGCAAAAAGGGAGGGCTGCCTTCAATATCCCACACATGCAAAACAATGATGCTACTGTGAACTTTGCCCATTAATTCCAGTTTACTGGGTGACACAAGGTGTTGGGTGCTATGAGCCAGAAAGGAACAGCAGGCAGTGCTCTCAGCCTCCCGTCCTGCAGACAGCGGTGCCATGGCAGCTCTGCACGGCCGTGCACAGCAAGGACCGTTTCCAGTGAGGAAAAATACAACTGCAGCAACAGGAACAACTACTACAGAACCAGGCAGCTCCCACCCAAAACCTGGCCATTG
>NW_010290201.1:404-9712 GCF_000700745.2 Antrostomus carolinensis | reverse complement strand
CTAAAAGCTTCTCCCAGCCTGGCCTTCAACTCTTCCAGGGAGGAGCTTCTCGGGCCAACCTGGGCCAGTGTCTGACCACCCTCACAGTGAAGAACTTCTTCCTAATATCTAATCCGAACCTCCCCTCTTTCAGCTTAAAGCCATTTCCCCTTGTTTTGTCATTAATTGCCCTTATGAAAAGTCCCTCCCCAGCTTTCTTGTAGCCCCTTCAGGTACTGGGAAAAAAGAAAGCTGTATTCATCTACCCATACTCCCCAGGCCAGGTTTCAAAGCCTCCTGTCAGTCAGCATCACACTGCCAGTGTGATATCTTTTCAAAGTTAATTACTAGATACAAACATTTCAAAAGTTTCTTTCCCCTCTCCCCAGTAATCTGGTTTTGCCTGTTGTGGGGATTACATCCATCTTGGTGCAGGGATTTCCCACTGAGCAGCCCCCCATTCCCCTCTGCTGCCCATGGCTTCAGGCTTCCCCAGACTGCAAAGGAACAATGTATTGCTGAAGTCCTGCTCTCTGCTGTTCCCTCTGCTTGAGCCATCTCTGGGGATATAAGGTCAATCATGGGCTGGACCAGGAAGGAATGAGACCTCTGTAGGTGGCATATTGCAGAGGTAGAGCCACGTGTTGCTAACTCAGGGTGTGCAGACTTCCAGCAGATTTGTGCAATCATCCAGTTTGACCTGGGAGACTGTAGGTAAAGAAAAACAGTGAAGGTCTTCCTCCTTTGGGGCAAATTCTAAAACCGTCAACTATTTTCCATTTTCATTGGAATTTTTTTACTTTTCTTCCAGAATGCAAAAGTGTATTTTTTGGTGTCTGTCCCTCCCCAAAAAAAAAAAAAAAAAAAAAAAAGAAAAAAAAAAAGGAAAACAGATATTTTCTGCAAGACTTCTGTTTCCAACGATGTGGTTGGCCATGCAAAAGAACTTCAGTTTAAAATTTCCCACTGGTGCTGCCCAAACACCCTCTGCTCCCCGCTTGCCGGGGCTGGAGGCTACAGCTTGGCTCATTGTGAGAGGACTGAGCTCTTCTGCCACCAGGGATAGGAAGGGAGGGGTGAAGAAGGTAGCAGCACACAGGTAGAAGTGATGGACGAGGAGACCAGAAAGAGTCTTCTTTGAAACACTTTGTGCTCTGCTTGACCTCTTCCATGGGTAAAAAGAAGCAGAATATTTGTTTGGCTGCATTTGGTTTGTGTGGTTTCACAGCAGGTGCTGGGGTGCCCTTCCAGTGTCCCCCATGTTCAGAGCAGCTCACAGTACTGTGGCTTTTGTGCTCTGAAAATACCTCAAATCTCAAAGGAAGATCCTCCCCAAATTTCCCTGCTGCTGGCAGCTCCCTACAGGTTCACTGGCTGAACAAGCAGGACCCATTGCACCCCATCAAGCTCCTGAAAATCCAGCTGGTCAGGGTACACCATCACCTGCTGCTGTCCTTGGGGAAATGGTTTTAAACTGAGAGGGGAGATTTAGATCAGATATTAGGAGGAAAATTTTCACCCAGAGAGTGATGAGGCACTGGAACAGGTTGCCCAGAGAAGTTGTGACTGCTTCTCCCTGGAAGTGTTCAAGGCCAGGTTGGATGAGGCTTTGGGCAACCTGGTCCAGTGGTTGACAACCCTGTCCACAGCAGGAGAGTTGGAACTAGATGATCTTTAAGGTCCCTTCTAACCCAAACCATTCTATGATTCTATGACACAAATTAGGGTCATCTTAACACTGTTCATACCAAACAACATAGACATGCTGCTGAGACCACACTGGGCTTCCCAGCAAAGCTCTCCTGACCTGGGGAAATGCTGACAGATGCCCTAAACTACGTGGATTCCTTTGCAAACCTTTCAAGGGACTGCACAATCCCTGGGTGCTGCACAGCCCTGCACTGCTGCACCATGATGGGCTGCCCTTGGCCATGGCTTCCCACGGGGCATCAGAGGTGTCACCCCAAACTGGAGACAGCTCAAAACAAGCTGCCACAAACAGACAGAGCTGAGAGGGCACAGCAGGCAAAGGAGAGGAGGTGAGGGAGTTTAATTTTATACAGTTTGTAAGGAAGGAGATTAAATGGAGAGGGTGATAATGCTATAAATACCTCCAGGGAAATACCATCAAAGGAGAAAGGGGGATTATTCAAATGATCTGGAAACGGTAAAACAAGGAGTGCTGGGGCCTGAAGCTACAAATGGAAATATTTCAGGCAAGGCATTAAGAAAAACTGTCTCAGAAGTGAGAGTGATTAGGTGCAGAAATCAGCTACCCCAGCAACCAGTCAGGGCCTTATCAGAGGTATTTGAAGATGGCGTAAGCAAAAGGTCAGAGGAGATGTGGATATGACCCCAGTGAAGAAGAGGGGTCAGACCTAAAACAGGCAGTTTGGAGACCCTCACCCGGGATGTTCCCATCTCTGATACCTCCCCCCCTGCCCTGGCTGCATGACCCTGGAGCAGAGACCTGCACACAAAGAGCTGCAGACCCAAAGGCACCCACATGAACCAGAGCCACTCATCCCAAATCATTCCCAGGCACTCACCTTCCTCTTCCCATCCTATCTTCCAGCCTTTCTCCAATGTTTTTGCATTCATTTCCGTACCCTATGACTGAGGAAAACAAAGGCTGATGGAGCCATATGCTGACTTTTCTGATCCAGGATAAAATGCCATATAAAATATTCCAGCCAGCTCACCACTGTGTAACTTGGCAGAGCAGCATAAATAGCTAATGAGTAAAGCTGAAGTTGGCCGTGTAATTAAAAGTCATATATTTTTAAATATAAATGATGAGTTTTCCATCCCCAAAGCTGATAAATTTCTCAGGCTAAATTTCTCAAGCTAAGAGCCTTTTGTGGCCGCTTTTTTTACGCAGCACTATTTTTTTTTCTCTGCTCCCTTCCAAAAAAAATGACCAGTTTTCCCATCTACTTAATGGGCTGTAAATACTTTTCTGCTAAGATGAAAAGTCCATTTGATTTGCATTAAATCTTCATCATTACGAGCTCTCAGCTGCAGCAAGGCCCGGATACCGACACAGAATACTGCATCTTTTTCTGGAAACCTCCCCTTAAATATCCCAAGGGGGAAGAAATAACCAAAAAAGGAGCAGGGCAGTCAAAGGGGGAATGAAGACCCATGGCACTTCTTGGTATTGAGACACAAATACTTGCTGGTAAGGGTATTGCTAGTCCTGGGGTCTCCTTCACAGCCTCAGTGCTGCTGGGGCGAGATGCTGCCCTGTCCCAGATCATGATTCCTGCAGGAGTCATCTGGAAAACAGCACTGAGGACCAGGCAGGATCAAGCCACAATGGCTGGTGCAGCAGGACACCCAGGCCACATGTAAGGTAGGGCTGTCACACAGTGGGTTTTAATGCTTGGGAGCAGAGAGGACCAAGTAAAAATGATCCACCACCCCAGGGTAGCCCAGCAGGGACATTCAGGGAGCTGCTGCTGCTGCGCTCCCCATCCCGACATGCTCTGTGTTATAGCAAACACCCAGTTCTCTGTTTCCTCCTGCCTCCTCATTTCCTCTTAATGACAGAGACTTTTGCATAGAAACAGGCTCATTGCTCAGTGTTCAGAATTCAGGCTTTCCTGGTACTTTTTACTGACCCAGCTTTAATACCTGAAGTGGAACAGTCCAGATTTGTTCACAACTTCCAGCTCTTCTGAACCATTAAAATACTTTTTGGGGGGTTTTTTCAGGCAAGATTGGAGTCTTTTCAAAGTGCTTCATTTTATTAAAACCATCATGTGTTCCTGAATGCTTTTTTACACACTTATAGGTGGTACATCATCTTCACTTTGTCCCCATGCACTGAATAAACAAGGCAGACTGGAAACTGTCCAGCTCCCGTCCCAGCTCCAGTAGTGCCGGGGCTGTCCATGCTGCCAGTTAAGTGCTAGCTCAGCCTTTTCCAGGGCTAAACTCACCCACCATCCAGACAGGAGCACAAAGGACAAGCCTTGTTCTGTGATCCAGAGCTTTTTGGAGGCAAGACTCTGAAAGCACTAACCTCCTGCACACAGTCCCAGTGAGCCCCAGACTGCAACACTGTGTGCATGAGCCAGCACCAGCATTGGGCTCTCCCCAGGATTTTGAGCTGCAGAGAGCCCAATGGTCCTGCTGTCTTGCTGCCATTGTCCTCATCCTGCTCACTCTGAACAGCCTCTGACTGCTGGACCCAGCCCAGGATCTATGAGCTTACCCATACTGCCCTCATCCCTGGCTGCTCATTGTATCAGCTCCTTATCACGTTGCTGCTTTTCCTTGGCAGGTCAATATGAGACTCATGTCCATCCCAAAACAAGTGTAAAGCAAGAGGTATTCACCAGCTTTAGGGCAGTATTTTCTTAGAGGCATGTCAAGGACGTGGACTGGATGGGTTTGTTTTTTTTTTAATGATCACCAGTACCTTGCTCTCCCATCCCAATTTAACCTGAAATACTCTAGAAAAACATTCAGTAAATGCCTTTATCCTCATGTCTGCAAAGTACTTCTCTGTATCTTGTCCCAGCATCCTACACAGAGTGTCACCTGCAGGCCAGCCCCTTTTGACTGAGAGACAGTAAAGTACCCTAAAAACATCATCTCACACCCTCTTATAATCTCACTGTCTGGTGAAGAGGCCAGCAGCAACAAGAAGCCAAGTCCTCTGGTTACTGCCCACCCAGGAGGAGCAGCTGCTGCACACTCAGGGTACCAGCTCCTTCCAGCCCTGTGCTGGAGAAAGGCTGGTTAAGTTTTGGTGTTAGCATCAGGCTCAGTCCAGAGAGAGAAAATGAAAGATTCATGAAATCACATCAAATGATGACTGACATTTTCCTAATGAGGCCAATAACTCCGCCAGGCCACAGCAGAGTTGCCCAGCTGGGTCCCTGCTAAGGGAAAGACAACTGGACTTTGACCAGGTCTCAGACCATAAGATTTTTAGAGCCTCTCTCTGCCCTCATCCCAGCCCAACCAAGTCCCCATGCTCTGTTGTTCTGTCTACATGTGTCACCTGACAGTTGGACATGATCACTGATTGTCATGTCCATCCAGATCTTTCCTGCGATGTGCCCCTGTGAGTGGCAGTGCCCTTTCCAGCGCACCTCTGGCCACAGATGCTAAAATCAGAGAAAAAATATCCGCAGGGCCAGTCCAGCCCTCAGTGCAAACAGCAGCTTTCCCTGGGGTGAGATAAATGGGAGATACTTCTGAATCCATCCCTTGGAGGAATCCATCTGCCATCTGCACTGCAATGCTCCACAGGTGTAAATTCTCAGCAGTGGCATTGGTCTGAGGTAACTCAGAAGACATTCAATCCATTGATCTCCCAGCCCATGCACGAGCTGGACATGTTCATGAACAGCGCAGGCATTGCTGTACTTTGGCCCCTACATACCATGCTGGGTAGTGACATCTCCTTTGAACAACATTCTGCCTGTATCAATCCCGGCTTAAGCTGCCCTGAAACACAAAAGAGGACAGAAGAAAGTTCAACACCAACAGCTACACACAGGTCTGGAGAGAACAGTCCTGCCCAGCACCAAGGCTTTCGACGTGTCCTCTACTGCAGGAACACACGTGGCCTCCTGCGCTGCCCTTTCAGCTTTGTGCACAGCTGTCATCACCTCAGCCTGTGCTCCTGCTCGGTCTCACTAGCTATGGATTGACCCACATCAGTGCTTAAAGGCTGCCCACTTTGCCTTTCTTCTTGCCAAATTACAGATGATTTAGTATGTTTTGCTGATTTTTTGACAGTGATGAAGAGTAAGGTCTCGAACCAGAGCACTCTCCATGAACATGGCGCTGAGCTCAGTGCAGGGCTGTGCTCCAGCCAGAAACCCTGTCCTGACTGTCAGCTCTTCCCTTGCAACTGCATTCAGATATCCTGTTCTTCTTTGCCTCTTCTGCACAGGCAGGACATAAAGGCTTCTACAAGCTGTTAAACTATTGGCATGCTGTAAACCAAGAGAGGCCACACTGCAGCTGTAAATAACACGATCCCAATGAATAAGTAATCCATGTTATGAACAGGACCACAAGCGTTAGCTACTGCTCAATAAAGACAGTCTGTGATCACACTTCTGAAGAGCAGGCACAGGAGGAGCCCAGCTACGGAGCCAGACCTCCTGCAAACCAGAGCCCAGCGAGTTCCCCTGAGCCCCTGCACTGAAGAGGGTCACTCTGCTGCTCTGCAGGGACCCACCAGCAGTAGCACCAGCTCCAGGACCCCAGACCTCAAACCTAACACAAGTGTGCAAGAGACTTCCATCCAGGAGCTTTCAGTCTTGGTCTAGTGATCAAGGACAAAACAATGTGAGCAGGGAGGGGAGGTAGGCAGAGAAACCCTTTTCAGAAGCAGCTGATGCCCATCCAGGATGGGGCTCGCAGGCGAGGGAGTCCTGGGGCTGCCAGCACAGCATCCCCTCCCAATCTTGGGCACATGAACAGTCCCCTTGAGGTTATTCGTTGTCTCTGCCATAAAAGAGTTTCAATCAAGCCAGGACAGTAAATTCTAGTTTAAATGAAACAAGCCCATTTACTCACAGTGAAGGCTGTTCACAACCCAAACCCTGTCTCGGACAAGTGGTGCTTCAGAGCACAGATTTGGCTTATAGCGTTTAAAACAGCTGTCTTCATAAAGGCTAATAAAATACACTCGGATAATTAAAAGCTTTAATTAAAAATGCAAAGTCCAAATAGTTTCATAGTAACAAGGAAACTTGTTTTGACATCTGAAATTGCTGCACAAGCTGAATTCTCATGTATTCTCTCCAGGCTATTTAGAGTTTGCTGCGTAGCTGGAAATGTCTCCTAACTCAGTCCAATCACCATGTGTTGCTGGGGATGTGCACCAAAAATTGATGCTGCTTGTTTTACAACTTCACTTTTAATTATCACAGGCTGAGCCAGCAGTGGGCTTATTTGCATGCCAATCCCTGAACACAGCCTGGGGATGGAGCAGCTTGGCACTCCGGGGATAAAATCTGTAACTCCCGGGCATGGGCTGCCAAGCTAAAATGAGAACTGAGCAGAGCAGCAGAGCCAGCCTTGGGTGGAGGTTTCTCCAGCTCTGTCCTCAGCTGTGGCACTGGGGCATGGAGCTATGCTGTGCCACCACCGTGATCCCCACCTGCAACCAGGAGCACCCACTACATGGGTGCTGGGAAGTGGATTTTGGTGAGGCTATGCTGGGGATGAAGGGGGAGCAGGGCTGAGCCTGGACACAGGAGCTGGTTTCTCAGCTGAACGTAGGAGTTGGGTTCATGGCTGGTGCCATCTCTGCAACAGCTCAAGATGAGCAAGTGTTGTGGCTGTTTCTCCTTTCTGTCCGTGCCAGGGTGAGCTGGAAGCACACCTCTCCTACATTAAATCTTATTTCTGGCAGGCCAAGTGCAGGCATGGACACAGCCAGAGACATTCCAGGTGTGGGTGCAGCATACTACCAGGAGAGAGGGAACTTCAGCCTGCAAAGAGAGAAGCAATGTTCTACCCCAACCCTGGGATTGCTGGAGACTCACTGAAGCTCTAGTGCTTCTCATATCCTCATTTTAAACCCTCTGAGGCCATGCAGCCAGTGAGAAGTCTCTGCTTTAGCCACACTGTCCCCTTTGAAACCTCTAGAGCATCAGATCCTCTTCTGCTGAGGCTGATGCACAGGTTCTATTTACAGCCCCTTTGCTCTAGTTAGTGTCTTGGAGCAAAATACTCCTGTAACAAGTACCAGTGAAACAGCAGCAAATCTGTCAGTGCACCCTTAGGATTACAGATCCATAAGGCTTAAAACCAACAGGGACTGATTTAATTGTGTAATTTGACATTTCTCATAACACAGACCAAATAGTCTCTAAGCACCAGCTGTTACACACCCATCGCCACAGTAACTTCTCTTTTAGCTGCACGTCCTCTCATTCACTGGCCTTTGGCAGTGGAGAAGCCACCCCAGACGTGCTAAGGGGACCCATTTGTCACTGTCCTCACTATGGAAATGGGCATCTCCTGCCCAGATGTCACCATCCAACTCCATCTCTGAGACACTGGATCTTGTTGAACCATTTTATGAAACACTAACCCTTGATTTATTGGGTCATAAGCAAGCAGATTCCTTTTTCCATTTCACATATTTTTATAGTGGTTAAATTAGAATAAACTTAAAGCATTTGGATTTCAGCAGCCAGTGGCTTTGGTTTGGCCTTATTCAGTGTTTTGTCTTTTTCTCCCCAGGAAAATTTGCAGAAATTAAAATCCAGCTTCTGGTCAATGCCTTGGTGAGCAGAAGAACGATACACAGATTCCCATACCTGGGTGCTTTTTCTTTCTTTCTTTCTTTCTTTCTTTCTTTCTTTCTTTCTTTCTTTCTTTCTTTCTTTCTTTCTTTCTTTCTTTCTTTCTTTCTTTCTTTCTTTCTTTCTTTCTTTCTTTCTTTCTTTCTTTCTTTCTTTCTTTCTTTCTTTCTTTCTTTCTTTCTTTCTTTCTTTCTTTCTTTCTTTCTTTCTTTCTTTCTTTCTTTCTTTCTTTCTTTCTTTCTTTCTTTCTTTCTTTCTTTCTTTCTTTCTTTCTTTCTTTCTTTCTTTCTTTCTTTCTTTCTTTCTTTCTTTCTTTCTTTCTTTCTTTCTTTCTTTCTTTCTTTCTTTCTTTCTTTCTTTCTTTCTTTCTTTCTTTCTTTCTTTCTTTCTTTCTTTCTTTCTTTCTTTCTTTCTTTCTTTCTTTCTTTCTTTCTTTCTTTCTTTCTTTCTTTCTTTCTTTCTTTCTTTCTTTCTTTCTTTCTTTCTTTCTTTCTTTCTTTCTTTCTTTCTTTCTTTCTTTCTTTCTTTCTTTCTTTCTTTCTTTCTTTCTTTCTTTCTTTCTTTCTTTCTTTCTTTCTTTCTTTCTTTCTTTCTTTCTTTCTTTCTTTCTTTCTTTCTTTCTTTCTTTCTTTCTTTCTTTCTTTCTTTCTTTCTTTCTTTCTTTCTCTACCCTACCTTGCCACTTCTGGTTTTGTTTTGTACAAAGAGCACAATAAACTTTTATCCGTCACAGCCCCAAAGCTGAAAGTTCCTGGGATCAAGGCAGTAACTTGGCACTAACACTGCATTTACCCCAGTGCTGACCAGGCACCCTGAGCCCTAGATGTGTTTCTCAGCTCAATGACCACTGGCAAATGGTTTCCCCAATCCCTGCCCCAGTTTCCCCACTTACAGAATGAGGTGATGATGGACTCATCTCCTCTGCAAAGTGCTTTTTAAAAGCTTCTTTCTCCTTTTTTTCTGGCTCTGTTGACTTCTGGAAGGTGGAAATTTGTAGTTTCTCAGCAGTGCCTGCAGCTCCACAGATCTGCTGCTGGCGGCCTG
>NW_010290201.1:0-364 GCF_000700745.2 Antrostomus carolinensis | reverse complement strand
AATTTTCTGTGCTTCCCACACATTTTTTCCCTGGTCCTGGGTGCAAGGGAGCTGCAAAGGTCACTTTGGGCCTCCAAAGGTCACTCTGCATCTCCAAAGGTCACTCTGCAGAGTGCACAGTGAAATTAGCCCATGCTGGGACCTTCTTACATCAGTCCCCTCTGCTACCATGGGGTTCTGAAAGCCACAGTCAAGAGTGACTCAGCAAGGGGAAGGGGAGTGTGGGCAGGGTGCAGGGATTCTGGGGAAGGTAAGACATCACCCAACACGGGCGCACCCCCCAGTCACCCACCTGTAACACAGGACCTCTGTGAGGACACAGCAGCAGGGCTGTGCAGTAGTTTAACTTGGCTGGCAGCCAAAC
>NW_010290200.1:0-5839 GCF_000700745.2 Antrostomus carolinensis | reverse complement strand
TTGTTTAGCCTGGAGAAGAGGAAGCTGAGGGAAGACTTTATCATGGTCTACAACTACCTGAAAGGAGGCTGTAGCGAGGCGGGTGTGTGTTTTTTCTCCCAGGTAACTAGTGATAGAACAAGAGGCAATGGCCTTAAGTTGCACCAGGGGAGCTAGAGATTGGATGTCAGGAAGCACTTCTTCACTGAAAGGGTTCTCGGGCACTGGAATGGGCTGTCTAGGGAGGTGGTTCAGTCCCCATCCCTGGAGGTGTTTAAAAGACAGGTAGATGGGGTGCTCAAAGATATGGTTGAGTAGTGGACAGGTACGGTTGGACTCGGTGATCTCAGAGGTCTTTTCCAACCAATAGATTCTATGATTCCATGAAATAAAGGGACTCCACAGCTTTTGTTTGCCTGCAGATAAAATCCACTGTCAACATTGCAAAGACGTATTTACTTTACATGAGACTTAGGTATGTAAATCATGCCTCATCATGACTGAAAATTAATGTAGTTGGCTCTTTGGGTCCCATTCATGTATTTTCATTATTTGTGTGACGAGTAGGTGGGAATCAAGTGTGCCTATGCACCTTCAGTGAGAATGCATTGAAGGGAAAAGAACGGTTTCAGAGTCAGTTTTGTTCCCACTGGCTGTAAAGCCATAAAAATGTTACAAAGCCCTGCTGGGTCTGACTGGTCACCACTTCACTCATTGCATCTTTTCAGTGGACCTTTGAATTGGTACTTCTTGGAGGAGACATTCTGGACAATTCCTCAAATAGTTCAAATGGTCATTTAGCTCCAGTAGTGCTACACCAGTGTATGGCTGCTGAGGGTCTGGTCTTTGAGTGCAGTTACAAACTGCCTATCAGTGCACTGTAGTTACCCCCACTTGCATCTGTTGAAAACCTGACCCATACAGTGCTCTGAGCAAATTATGTTTGGGAAATGCAAGACTTGCTGTCCCCAGAGCATGCATGACACCCAAGAGCAGTGTGCCCTTGCTCCCTGGGCAGCATGGTGACAGGTCATGCCTCCCTCTTTCCGGCTCACAGGCCTCTGAGCACGCAGAACTGCTGGACCGACATCTGTGGCGTGCACTGGAGAGTCAGCCTGTGGACTGTCTGCACAGCTACGTGCGGAAACTACGGCTTCCAGTCCCGGCGTGTGGAATGCGTTCACGTCCGTACCAACAAGCCTGTGCTGGAGCATCACTGCTCCTGGAGGCCACGGCCAGCGAACTGGCAACGCTGCAACATCACGCCTTGTGAAAATGGTATGTTGCTGAGAAAGGGGAGGCAGTGCGGTGTGGGGAGAGGAGAGGAGACAAGGCAGAGACATCTCTCAGAAATGCCGCAGTGGACCTTGCAGCTGGGTGTCCCAGGGAACCTCCAGCCTGAACATGCTCAAAATGCAGTGTCCAAAACTCAATGCCCCAGCAGAAATGGTGCCCATTGTGGTTTGTTGGGGATGATGCTAGTGCTGGGATTGCATCCCCTTGCTAATAGCGTGTGAAATGGCTGATGCAGTCTTAGCTTTCCATTAATGGTACAGACAGAAAGAAAAACACGAATCACAGACTGTTGGCTATAGTCAAAATACAGTAAGTCTAAATCCAGTGGGCAGATTAATGATGGGAATTCCTGGAGTGAAGGCTGCTTGTTTTCAGATGACAAGCAACTAACTGGGCCTGCCAGAGGACTTGAAAAGTTACAGATATTAAAAAAAAAAAAAAAACAAAAAAACAAACAACAACAACAAAACCAGATGAAGGCCCCACTATGGCAAAGTCCTCTTGGGAAACATCAGGCAGCACAAGTTTAAATCACTATTTGTTCATTTGCCCTGGCTCCCTCTTCACATGTTGATTTAATAGACAAATCCCATTCTCTAGCATGCAAACCAGTTGCTGTGTCGTCATTTCAGAAGTAGCAGCAGAACCTGCCCACACTTGCCTATGGCTGCTCCAGCTCTGACACTCCTTCCCAGTAGAGGAAAAGCAAGCTCCACAGGTCCAAACCTGTGAACTGAGTTTGGGACACCCCAATGGAAGTGGAAAGGCTGAAGGAGCTTTTAGGTACCAAGCAAGACCTTTGCTGTCCCTCCAACCTCTTCCTGATAAATAGAAATGTCCCACATCTAGACAACAGTGGAGTTATTTGGCACAGGTGTTACTGGAGAGGGCTGAACAAATGCTCTGTGATGAACCCCTTTCCAGCCTTAATATGGGAAGTGAGATTCAACAGCAACAACCAACATCACACCCAAAGTCTTGCAGGGATACTGGACAGTTTTCCAATCTAGAGCTCAAAAGCAGGAGGCTGCAGGCCTTAAAAACTGTCCAAAAGATACCAGGATCTAAGTCCTAGGAAAGTTCAAAAAGTATCTTAACATCTTCATCCCGGTCTTTGGTCTGCAATACACGTGTGAGAAGCACAACATAACACCTGGTCAGTTGGGGTGGCACTCCCACACACTGTCTCTTCAAATGCAAAAGGTTGGCCAAAGTGTCTTTGAGCTACTCTATTAAAAGAAGTTTCCAGTTTTGGTCACTACTTCATCTTTGTTTTCACAACTGTTATGAAACTCCTAGAGTCTCTCTAAAATGCTGGTAGTTGACAAACTGACAGAGTGCTGGAGCAGCCTCAGAAGCCCTCTCCCCAGGCTCTGAAAGCAAAGGCTGCTCACCATGTTCTCCTTTAAGCCTTTGGCAGTTTGAAGTCCCCTCTCACCCTTTGCAGCAAGTCAAGTTCATACTCATAGTGAGACCTCCGAACATAAAGCTGTCTTGGTCCCCCTCTCGGCCACCCCCTGAAATGTTCTCAGGTAAGAAATCCTTCTTTCACTCCTTCATCACCTTTTCTCCTTTTTGTTTGCCCTTTGGCAGTGGAGTGCAGAGACACCACAAGGTACTGTGAGAAAGTGAAGCAGCTCAAGCTGTGCCAGCTCACCCAGTTCAAGTCACGCTGCTGTGGGACTTGTGGAAAAGCTTGAAGACAAAAGCAATGAAAACGGAGGCACAGGGGATCACAACCTTTGCTTCACTGAGGCAAGGACTTTTACAGAAAATATAAATGGAATGGAATTCTTGTTTTTCATTTTATTTATTTATTTCCCTTTAAAAAAAAAAAAAGGAAAAAAGAAAACCTTTTACCAAATCCTTGTTGTAAAGGGACTTGACAAGTTTTCCCTTCTATGAATCTGGGAGACAGAATGCAGCAAAACACAGTCATGAGGGTAGACCACAGAGTCAGTGAGCCACATGCCACCAGCAACGGCATGAGAGGAGTGGGGCTGTCTCATAATCCATGTACATGTCTGGGGATACACCAAAAGACAGATGGGGAAGCGGATCAGAGTAAAATCCTAGCATCACATCAGACCACCACAATATGAAACAAATAATCAACAGCTTGTCAGGTCATGGGGTATTAAAGAAAAAAAAAAAAAAAAAAAAAAAAAGGCTAAAGCTAACATTCAGCTATGCAATATACAGATATGCAATATACAGATACTTCTTGTATCTGAAACTACTTTGAGGATGTAAGCATATAATTTTGCTCTATAAACTTATTTATTATGTCCAAGATTGGATTCTTTTTTTTCCTTTCTAAACCCCTCTCTTCTTCTCATACCAGGCCTTCAAATTATTTCAGTGGGAGATCCTTGTGACCTTTGAGGATCTGGTGTCAGGGGAGGTTGAACAATGCTGTGTAACGTGAGTGAGTCTAAAACAGACCTGAAAATATTCCCAAGTTTTGCTTGTGAGGGAGGACTGGGAATAGGAGGGTTGCCCTCTGCATAGAATTGAGGTGATGATGTTAATTACTATTCAGGAGGAGGAGAGAAATTATGATCTGCTATTGACAGAGTGTAGTACAAACCTGCAAGTGCTGTCCCGTAGAGAGCACAGGCAGGAAAGGTAGCAACTGTCTGTGGTAATAGGAGCTACTTTGCATACTCCATCCTACTAACACTTATTTGGAAAAGAGAGGAGTACCAGTTCCCAGTGTTCAGGTGCTTTCAGACCTGGGGTTTTGGAAAGGAACTTGAAGAAGTGGGTTTTCCTATCCTGCTAATGTGAAATTTCTCTCTCCTGACAGCCAAGCCTTTTGGACAAATAGTAGATAAGAGCTGTATTCTGACTTCTTGTGGTTATTCCTACTCAGTAGAAACAGAATGGATTCAGGATCAGCCCCAAAGACCAATGCAAATAATTTTTAACAAACTTTCTCCTCTCCAACTGTCTCCCACAACAAAACAGGTGCTATAAAGCAGCATGTTTTTAAGCTGATATATAACTATATATAACATCTTGAAGATATGATTTAAAAAGTGAGGCTCAAACATCACACCCACAGCATGACTTTGCATGTTGTCCGTGTCTCTTTCTCGCTGGCCAGCTGCAGTGGTTATTCAGCCAGTGAAATACTTCATCCTTTCAGTTCCTGAGCACTCCCTGCTTTGCTCTGAATCGGGCTCTAAAATGAGAGGAAATCTGTAAAGCAGTGGGTTTGAGCATCATGAAACTTTAAAGGAGAGCTATCTGGATCTGAGGCTTTGGTTCAAGGTCATCCTAAATTAAAAGCTTAGCTGTGCCTCTCCTGTCACCCCCAGTGGGGCTCATGCCTTGTGGTACATTGAGGAAATGCTGTCCAAGGACTGCTGTGTTACAGCTTCCGTGACACGTGGATTTTTCCACAAAAATGGGAGTCCATTTTTGAGGTCAGTGCCAGGTTCACGACATTAAACTGTCTCAAGTTGGGTTACTTCAAAACACATCTGTCAGTGAACGCTTTTACTACAAGTGGGCCTTCAAGAAAAAGTGTTGCTAAACATCAGTGTAACTTTTTATTTAAAAAAAGAGGAATGTCTTTCTATGTATGTAAATGTATATCTTTTCTGTATATTTATTAGGATTTCTTGTACAAAAAGTGCAATATTAATAATTGTACATTATTTTGTTCAGATAAAACTTATTTGGGGGTATTTTAAAATCTCCCCAGAATTTTATTCCTCTAAAATAGGTAGTAATAGTGTACTTCTTTTAATTGTAATAGCATTTGCATTTAATTGGAGATTTGCTTCACTGTGCACAGAGTGCTTTATAAACTATGACATGAGGGAGGGATGATGTTTTTAACTTGTGAAACAATAATGATGCATGGAATGAAGGACGATTCTTTAACAACAATAATAATAATAATGATGATGACGATGTGGATGTTTCTAATATAGTACTTAACAAAAAGTAGTACAGGGAAGTATTTTCATTTGTTTCATACCAAAAACATGTTCAGATGATCACATGTTGAATAGGAGCTGTGTAACTGCATAGGATAAACATGAAGGATCAGATCTGGAGGGGCTACTGTGTTGTCTCTGCACAGCGTGGATTTAATTTCACATGTCTATCCTCTGAATTTTTTTTTGGAAGCATCTCAGTTAAGATAAGGGTCGCTGGATATTTTATGAAAGGACATTTTCCTTCTCTAAAAAGAAAAGAAAACAGTAAATTTGTATTTATATAACTTCTTGTACAAGTAATGCAGGTTACTTAGTTATCTACTGCTGTCTGATGTGTTGTTTATTAATCTTAAAAACAAAAGCCAAACAAAGTAGCAAAGCTGTTGGAGTGATCTCTCCTTATTCCGTGTTATGATAACAGCACACAGCTGTTCCACAAAGTAGACATGATCTATCTGTCTTGGGGAAAGAGGATGTCTTTACTTGTTTTTAAAAGTCTCTAGCCATTAAGGTTCTGCACACTGTCTTGGAGATCTGTTTTTACTCTTCATTTGCCTTACTTTATTCTTTTTTGCTAATGTCTTAGAATCATAGAATGTATTGGGTTGGAA
>NW_010290199.1:0-727 GCF_000700745.2 Antrostomus carolinensis | reverse complement strand
GCCCCCCCCCCCCCCAACCACCTCCAACCATCCCCAACCATCTCCAACAACCTCCAACCACCTCCCAACCATGTCCAACCACCTCCAACCATCATCCAACCATCTCCCAACCATCTCTTTGAAGCCATGACTTTTATTCTCCTCTTGATTCCTCAAGTTCTTCCATCTCCCAACCCCCATCCCCACGTACCCACCACCAAACTCAATAACAAGGGCCATCGGTATCGCTCAGGACCACCGAGACGTTGACCACGGTGGGTTTACCGGTGGCTTTATCCAAGGTCTTCTGGATGAAGTTGATGGGGATGCCATCATGACCAACCAAGCAGGAGAAGACATCACCACCATGCCACCAAGTCACCGGGACCTTCAGTTGACTATAAAGGTTGTAGGTATCTCCAACTCTTTGAGGACCAAAGTTGGTGAAGGTTTGAGGAGATAATGGTTGGTCTTCTCGTGTCCAAGTGACCATGATGGTTTGAGGGGAGAAGTTGGTGACCAAGCAGGTCAAGGTGACCATCTCCTGGTGGGACAATTCTTCTAGGGGTGGGGGGAAGACGTAGACCGAAGGTGGTTTCACGGGGACGTCTGTTGGAGGTTGGGTGGAGGAGAAGGTCAAAGGTGGTGGGGAAAGGTGGTGGAGATGAGGTCTACTGGAGGTTGGGCATGGTGGGCATCTCAGTTGGTCAGAACCTTCCAGTAGACCATCCCAGTTGACCATCCCAGT
>NW_010290198.1:0-2151 GCF_000700745.2 Antrostomus carolinensis | reverse complement strand
AACCCAAACCAGTCTGGGATTCGATGAAAAAAGAAAGAAGTGGTGTTGTTAGAGCAGCAACATTGTGAGAAATTCAGAACTTTTAAAAAAACACCTGAAGAACTGAAGCTCCAAATCAGACAGAGACCCACCTCCAAAGAAGCCCCAACATCATCTCATGGGTCATTCGCGACACAAGGCTGCGGCGTGGCTTTGAGTTGTGTAAAGGTCTGAATGACCCTTCTCAATTAATGATATCATTAATGAATCCTTCATATCATATCATGAAACCTTCCATGATATCATCATGAAACCTTCCATTTGAGGCTGTGAAAAAGGAAATGTGGAATTTGGAATGTGAAATTGGGGTAATTCAGGCAAATTCGAATTTGTGCTTCAGCAACCATCAAGCATCTGTTGGAGGAATGAAGAGATGAAATTTAACGAGCTTAAGAGAAAGCTGAGGAAAATGCTGGAGAGAAATTCATGGAAGATCCACCAGGAACAGCTGGTTTCTACTCAACAATAAAAAAACAAAGATGCTTTGTGATCTTCACCAGAGAAATAAAGGCTTCCTTGAAAATTCTCTAATTACTCCATCCAATTTCCATCACAAATGAGCCAAAGTCAAGCAAAAAGAATGAAAAAACCAGGAGGAAAGTACCTGTTAACCCCACTTCTCCTCACTGCTTCATCTGCATCTCCATCTTTCGACTCAGCTGTTCCAAAATTCGATATGAAATGCAGAACAGGAAATGAGAAGGAGAATTTGTGCCTAAACACCGGGGAAGATGTTTTGAATTACAAATAGGAAATGAGCTTGAAGGTGAAGCTGAAGCTCCTGGATTTCCAGGTATCACAGGGAATGGGTTGAATTCTGCAGAGATCACAAAGATGCAGCATCAGAAGGGGGATGAGAAATGATGGAGGAGAAATCGATTCAAGTGGAGCTTGACTTGGCTTATGACCATGACCAAGAGTTTCACTTTCCTGAGCCAAACCACTGCAGAACATGATTTGAAAAATCATCTAAAATATGATATTAATTGGCAATAAAAAGGCATAAATTATATCTGCAAATGTTGTTCTCTGGTCTTCCTTTCACTGGTGGCTTTTAAGGTCTTCATCATCACTTCACCTCTATCTACCATGGCATGGACATTCCACTCTTCTCCCTGCAGATTACTTCTGTCCACAGCCAAGCCCCATCCCAGACGCTGTAGACAGAGAAGGGCAGATGCATCACCCATCTCCATGGCTGCATCACCCATCTCCATGGCTGCATCACCCATCTCCAGGGCTGCATCACCCATCTCCATGGCTGCATCACCCATCTCCAGGGCTGCAACACCCATCTCCAGGGCTGCATCACCCATCTCCAGGGCTATAACATCCATCTCCAAGGCTACAACACCCATCTCCAGGGCTGCAACACCCATCTCCATGGCTATAACACCCATCTCCAGGGTTGCAACACTCATCTCCAGGGTTGCAACACCCATCTCCATGGCTATAACACCCATCTCCAGGGCTGCACCACTCATGTCCAGGGCTGCATCACCCATTTCCAGGGCTATAACACCCATCTCCAGGGCTGGAAATCCATCTCCAGGGCTACAACGCCCATCTCCAGGGCTGGAAGACCCATCCCACCTCCATGGCACATCCCACCGATGGGAACTGGGGCTCAACCTGAACATCCTGCCCCAGGGAGCACCCTCCCAGCACCCACTCGTGACGGGTCAGAACCGTCACCAATATCCTTTCAATATTTACTCCTCCAGCCCCCTTTTCCCACCCCACCCTCATGCCCACTCCCTCTTTCAGGGTCTCACGCTGGAGAAGAGGCACCAAGATGGCTGCAAATGCATGATAATGAAACACTGAGATGATTATTTGGTGCTTCCCATCTCTCAACGTGCCCTAAAAACTCAGCTCCCAGCTCTGAGGATCAAACACGACGATCAAACGCTCCAGCAGCTGCTTTTTAATTCCCTGTTGCTCCAAATTCCTGCACACGCTTTTCCCCACCACCCCCCTCCCCTTCCTCTCATCTCTGCAGCAGTAAGAGGAGTTTGCAGCCACAGGAGCAGAGCAGGCTGAGGCATGAGAGTCAGAAATCAAGAGCATCTCTCCAACCTACAGAATCACATCATGGTGGGGTTGGAAGGG
>NW_010290197.1:0-9724 GCF_000700745.2 Antrostomus carolinensis | reverse complement strand
CATTCATCACCCAGCTTGTATTTGTGCTTGATACGACATGACAGTCAATTTTGCAATAGGGCAGAGAAGATAGAATAGGTAACCCTTGTTTACTATAGCATACTATGAAGTTCTAGCCTGTCACAACAGCCAGCTGGCTTTCTTACCTTCCTAACCATTGTGTATCCATCTGCTGGCTCACAAGGTACTTCAAATTAAGAGTGTTCAGGCAGGAATCATACTTCTTTATTCTCAGTTTTTATACTACCTAGTACAAAAAGGTCACAATATAGAACTCTGATCTCTGCAAGGGACATCACCACCACAGAACAAATTGGAAAAAACCCAACCCAAACTCTACACTCCTCATCCACTTGAAAATAGACCACGGAGGATGACACATGCAACCTGATATTAAACTATTTTTCCATTTAGACTGTCTTTCACAAGTAAAATGTCTTCCAGCCAGTCCATCTCCAGCACCTAAGGAAGCTCTTGCCAACAGAAGCTGGATTCTTCACTTCCCAGCACTGTGCTAGCCCAACCACTCAACTTGGACAAGGAGTTGAGTATCAAGCTGCAGTTTAACGCAACATAACTTCAGGCCAACCTTCAAGAGACAGAGCAGTGGATTTCTCTGCTATGTCTTTGTGTATCAACACAAATAAAATTATCCAAGTGCAATAGTGATTACACTTATTATCCAGTGAAATCATACATTAATCCAGCTAATCTTAAATTCAAGTCTATTTTAAACAGTGTCTAAGAAATTAAGTACATCACATCTACTTGGCAGAAAAGGATAAAATATTCACTATTACAGGCAAATAGGTCAAGGGCCAAGATTTACCATGGCTACAGCAAAGACTTTCAGAAGTTGCTTGCTTCTTTAGCCTGGCTATTTGTGAAATAACCCTTATCTTCATTTTTGTTTTCCACATTTCCATGCTCTAAGAAGTGGAGAGGCACAGCCCAACTTTCCCCACAATAAGCTGTCCTTGAAACCTGGGTCCATACACCCCTCCTCATACTGTTCCTTTTTCTCCTTACCAACCTCCACCTTCGAATCCTTTCAACCTTTGGGATGTACAGCCCATGCCCACGTGAGGACCTAGATGCCAAAATAACGGGATATTCATATGACCATCTTCAGAAAAAAGAAACTTATGCCCGACAGTCTCATCATTAGCTACAAATTGTACACAAGACAACGGCTTTTTAAGATTACAATCTTTTTGCCTGGAAATAAAGAGAGAAGACATCACCTTATTTTTCTGTACTACCATTAACTTACACCGTTCAGAGCAGATGTTTGTGACAAAAGCATACTCCAATGCCAAGCTTAGGAACACCATCTAAGACACTTGTCTAGAAGAAATTTTAACAGGCAGTTCAAGAAGTTTCACTTTAACTCTTCCTCTGTCCTACCAACACACTTAGAGATAGGAGATATTTTTCTGTTCAGGAAGGACAAGCAGAGAAATGGTTTAGACTCTTTGATACACCCTGTACAAAGAACATGATTTTGAAACATTCAGACAACTTCTTATTCTTCCGAGCTCTCCTGTTCAGAAAATCTTGAATTATGTTACATTTAAACAATGTTTAGACTTAAGTTCAGCAACCACAAAAGGTTTATCAAGAATTTTGACAAGCTTTTTTCTCCAAACACGAAAAAAGTTAAAACAGCACAATTAACACCTTTCTTTGGAATTTATTCACCAGTGTCAAACTAAACAAATGAAGCAGAACATCTATTAGAAACAGACATTTCCAAGAAAGCAATGCAGAAGAAGGTACTGCAGCAAACTAACCAACATGGTGCTTGTTTGTACTCACATTTCAAAGCAGAAACTTCCAGCTGTAATTAAAAATGCTACTTTTGAAACAGATTTTAGAACAACAAAAATTTGTTATTAATGGAGGACCAACCCTTCAAGCAAAAAATACACTCTACTGCATTAATCGCAAGTGCTTGATGGTTTTGACAGTTTGTAGGACAGATTTAATGGAGTTTTCCTACGTATTATGCATCCCAGCTCTTTTGCATGTAGCCAGAGTACCTTCAAAGGAGGTCGTACATATTGAATGAAGTTTTGGCAATACAATCTGACATGTTGTTGAAGCTAGACAGATGTACCCCACTAACTCAGGAGACAGTGTTTTCAAGAGACACTTTCATATTATAATTTTGTATTACACTTGCACATTTTCACACCCACACACTGAAGACCACTTATGTATTCCTCCTATTTCCAAATTAAAATTCATTTAACTCGCTACTCCACAGAATACAAATAAGTAGCTAAGATTTGACATGCATGCCGTTCTGCTCCCTGTAATCTAAAATACCCAAGAATACTGATAACCATTCCAGAAGTATTAACCTTTCATTCTTTAAGACTTCAGTGTAAACTTAAAAAATAAAAAAATTAAAAATAATAATAATAAAAAAAAGCTGAAAGGAAACTTCACTGTTTAAAGCATAATCTATCAGGGAATCATGACTTCTTCAGTTCATATCTATTTAATACAGAAGCACCACTAATCTTCTGAACAAGTCACACATTGACAAAAGATACTTCCTGAGTGTCACACATTAGGGTCTTTTGTTCCTTAAAAGGCCTCCAGAAATCATTCACTTAGTCTTATGCCTCAAAACATTAATCTTTGGCCATTATCCACAAACTCTTAAGGATTTCATCAAATTAAACCGCTATAAATGTCCTCTCATGTTCTAGTCATAAGTTCTCTAACTCACATAAGAGGTCTCATGAGAAACTCCAAGTAGACTTCCCCTTCTACAGGAGCCCCCAATGCCCAAGTTATTCTTTGTCCTACCATCATCTTGACTGGCACATCATACTTGATAATCCAAAATCCACACTTTGAGAACTTGTATCATCTGTTTATACCACTGTTGGTATCAACCATCATCTCATCACACATCCTTCACACAAGTACACTTCAAATTTGCATGTACAGTGATCAAAGTGCATATGGTAAACTGAGGAAGAACCAGTGCATCTGAACAGATTAAGCACCTCTATGCTGCAAGTGTTTTAACACACAATTAAAGGTGGAGTCAACCAGGTTGAGGAATCAACCAGTATTGGCAGGAAACAGATATTTTGTAGGGTATCTTAGCAAACACTGAAGATTACTCTGAAAAGCCGCAGAGCCTTTAGATTTGTTTCTAAGTAAGGAAACAACCAGTGATTCTAATGCCTTGGACTTCACTGTACGGCTGTAAAGGTTGCAGTGATGTGCGTGTTGGTCTCTTTTCCCAAGTAACAAGCAACAGCGCCTCCAGTTGTGCCAGGAGAGGTTTAGATTGAATATTAGGAAAAATTTCTTCACTGAAAGGGTTTTCAAGCATTGGAATAGGCTGCTCAGGGAAGTGGTCAAGTCACCATCCCTGGAGGTATCTAAAAGACATGTAGATGTGGCGCTTCAGGACATGGTTTAGTGGTGGACTTGGCAGTGTTAGGTTTACGGTTGGACTCAATGCTCTTAAATGTCCTTTCTCACCTTAATGATTCCATGATGGCAGTCTGGAGCTTTGGCATTGATCCACTGCAGCATCCTTACTACTAAGTATTTCCAAAAAATTCCAGATCATATCACTTGAAGCATCATCTGAATTTGAGGACTTCAGAACAAGGTTTAGATTTACCCCAGGTCAAACATCTTACTTTTCCTCTGTTCTGCATGAAATGATTAGATTTGACTATGGAAGATTATTTAAACAAGAATCTTGAAAAAAACTTGATTTCTTCACGGTTCCATAACGCACAGTTCACCACCTTTACAAGGTTATCTCTTCTTCCATCAAGAGAACTACTTGGGTTCAAAAGGCCCGTTGTTGA
This sequence comes from Antrostomus carolinensis, assembly GCF_000700745.2. NCBI lineage: Eukaryota > Metazoa > Chordata > Aves > Caprimulgiformes > Caprimulgidae > Antrostomus > Antrostomus carolinensis. Next base: position 5,876 of record NW_010290197.1, on the reverse strand, counting down.
AAGTTTATGAGAAAGCATTCATGCTTATCTGCAGTGGCAGAGGAAAACACTTACAGATGTGGTTTCATAACAGGTCTGACTGAAGTAACGTCTGCACAGCCACAACGAGCCTACTCCACCCGCCTCCAAACAGCTCACACTCCTGACCCTGTTCCCTCTCTCAGGGTTGAACTTGCAGAGCTGACCAGCTGAATGACAGAAAAAAAAAAAAAAAAACCCAAAACCTCTTTCTGCTTTAATTTTGGAAGAAATAAAATCCCCAAGCTGGTGACCAGGCTTCCAGCATGCCAGTGCCAGCAGGAAGGTGCCACTTCCAGCCGCAGTGCGGGATTAGCTCAACTTGTGCCAAGGGAAGCCCCACCTTACATACTTTATTTGCATCTGCCTTCATTAAATGGCAATTAAAAAAGAAAGCAGTGGGGACATCTCTTAAGAAAAGCTGCACCTGAAAGCCTGTTTCAGCACTTTGTTCAAAAACTGCCTCAGTTTACTTCTTAGTTATAAGTTCAATACAAGCATCTTTTCCCAAAAAAACCCAATTCGGCATCCACTGTATTTTGCATTCCTCAAGAAGGACATACAATCTTTAACAGCCCATATTAATACGCTCTTGGTAAACTTTATAATCTTAAATCTTGTTAAGAGGTCTGCTAGACAACATATAACATGGACCTTCTCCACATTCTTCCCTTTTTCTTCCATCCCATATAATTTTATTTGCAGGATAGCTGCCATCATTGTGCAAGAAACATATAGGAGAGCAAAAGTCCGGACCAGGATTGGAAAAGAAACATTTTAAGCAACCATCTCTCAAACTCAGGAAGCACATTTTAGTTTCTCACAGTATCAAATTCACAACAAATTTGTGATTCACTTCAAATATAGGCCTTGCAAAACAAAAGGAAGCTTCTCAAGTCCCTAATGAGACAGATCCATGATTGACAAGGGCAGCTTCGTGTTTCTACATACCGTGCTTCATGTCTGCAGCTTCCGATTTAGGATAATTTGGGCTGACACCAAACAATTCTGACTCATGCAGGATTTGCAGAGCTCGAGTGCATTATGAACATCCCACAGAGAAGCTGTTTCGATTTTGGACTGAATACACCATTCAGTAGAGCAGTTTTAAAAGTATAACCTTGAACGTCACCTTCAGGAGAGCGACAGGAAGTTAATCACAATCGGTAGTTTGTCACATTTTAGCCTGCTCTTCTAATCCCAAACGCGTGGTTCTGTTCAGTTTCCGCAGCAGCGTGTACCACAGAAGTGGTTGGTTTACCCAGAACCTACACTTAAGGCAGTGTAGTATATCTAAATGAAGAGCTTCAACTTTATATAGCTTATAAATTACAGGATCTATGTTTCATTTGGTTTCTCCTGTCAACGTTAACTCTAAGTTGAGTAATCAGATATCAAAACGCTCAAATATACAAGCAAAACCTGCAAGTGTTACCATTAAAAGAGAACAGGGTAGGCAATTTAAGAGTTAAGCCTGGAACAACGTCCTCAAATAACCCTGCTGTGGCTTGATATTACAGCTGAACACGCTGCCTCTAGTGCTTCCAGCTACTGCTATCAAATGCACTGCAGCGACTTTCACTGCTGAGCAGTGCAGGCAGCCACACCGAAGTGCAATTAAAGCTGGCATTTCCAGGCTCGCCGCAGTCCCCTGCGAGCTGCAACCTTCCCGTTCAGCAGCACTGCTGCACCCTGGCAGAGCAAACCCGTCCTAACGAGGGAAGTGTGATCAAAATAATCTTGGCACTCATTAAGGACTTGGCAAAATTTTAACCTTTGGTAGCAGTTGGATCCTGAACCACTCAATTTTCCTGTTAAATCTCAGGCTTTTCCAACGTTGCGGACACAATCGATTCTGTAAACCAAACTACAGCACACGACAGTAGTAATTTTTCCATTCCTTCTCTCTTGACATTTACACGGGCAATTTATTGCCTGCTAAAATTACCACTTCCCTCCGTCCAATATCAAAGGGATATCTATCTCCTCAGGGTGGTATACCACTGTGCGAACAGATGCCATCTTTCAGAAGCAAAAAGCAAAGCCTCAACTCCATTTTACAATACCAGCCTCCTAATACTCAAATAACTCATGTTTTAAAAACCACTAACTACATTTTTTTCTAACAATCATTCTTACCGCTCATAGGTACATATTAAAGTACTGCTTTTTCTGTCTTTCTTGCTTTTGGGTAAGGTAGAGAAGAGGAGAAGAGTTTTTTAGCTTAATACAACCACCTGGAAGCCTTGCCACACAAATCTAACCTTGGTAGATGAATTTTGTTCCACCACAGTTTTTTTGCTACCTACATGCTGCCGTCACAGACCACGACTGCTTCTGCCTGCAGCACAGACTGCTCTCCGGCTACACAAAAAAGGTGATGTATAAACCTGAAAGTCACTAAGCACTATTTAGCCGAGGAAGAGAACAGGTAAGTAAGTCACCACTAACTTCACTGGATTTCTCCCCCAAGAGCTGTAAGTTGATCAGGAGAGAGTTTTCAGATCAACAGTCTAAACGTGTAAAATTCAGTTTCTGCAAGAATATCTGCAATACCAGCAGCAGCAGTTATAAGAACAGCAAAACCAAAATCACGCTGAGATAGTGACCTACAACTGAAGCAGCCGATCCCAAACACCTCCCTGCTTCTCTTAAATCCATCAGTTCAATGTAATACAGAGTATCCCAGTAATAAGCTACTTTACAAGATTATCTGAGAAATCTTTTCTTTCATCCAGGTATTTGTGGTCTGAATTTACATATTTCTTCTACAAACAAAAAAGAATTGAATTAAGCACAAAGTATTCTGGGTGACTATATGCTGCTTTTTAGAGTGGCTGTCGCTTTGAAGAGATTCAGAAAATCTAAGTCTTGTTTGATTTATTTCCATGTAAATCCATTATTTACAATTCTATTTGGGATACATTAAATGATGACCGAAACACAACTATGAAGATTATTTTTAGTGAAGGCAGTAGCTTTCTAAAATCTTATGCTTCATCATGTATAAGAGAGATTTCCCCCCCGAATCAAATCTCAAGTAGATGGTCTGCTCTGGTCACTCATCAAACAATGGCAATCAAAGTCGTGCTCCTCCCATTGTCAAACTATCAGATTTTGGGATGAAATCCATCAAATTTCTACTCAGAACCTCCCCGAGACAAACACACTTAGATAATGGAATTTAACTTCCTTATATTGATTTATGCCTGGGCAAAACCCAAGGGAGACATTCTTGCGTGATTTTCCCTCGCATCGTGCCACAACCTGTATGCCGTATCTACACATAGTTTGCCTTCCTCGCCAAAACACAAGTCCTGAAGTTCCTGGCAAATACTCTCGTCTGCATCTCGGAAAGTAGGACTTCCTGGGAATTCATGAGGCTTCCACTGTGATCTCTCCCATCAGCAACACATACCAGTTTCACATATGAAAGAGTTGATGGTGGTGCTGAAAGATAGAAGGAGTGTATTCAACGAGCAGACTCCTCAACTTTTTATTCCAAGAATTACTACATCAGAATATCACTCCCGACCTCTAGTCTATCTGACAAATTTAATATAAGTAAAAAGGAACAAGGGCTTAGCATGAAGCCAGTACAAGATTCAGACAAGTTTCACAAATCCCCGTGGAGGACGTGCCTGTCCATTACTATACACGCTTGTAACCTGAAAGATCTGCAAAACTGTCACATCATCAACTGCAGGAACAGCTCACTGCTTGAAATATGTCAAGAAAATGTGTTCTTTTCAACGTGTAACTGAAAGAAACACAGGAACAAAAGCTCACCATTTACTGATTAGCTTCATCTCAAACACCAGACAATTACAAGGAGAACATGCAACTTCACAGAGCAGCTCACCTAACCTACAGAACTGTAAACATTTTACAACTTACCAGAGTTAGCCTACGTCATTCCAGGGTCAAGATTAATGTTAATGGCAAAGGAATGCAGCTCCCTAATTATAAAAGGAAACTCAGAAAACATTTCCTTCCAGTTCTTCAGATTTTGGAATTACTCTCCACCCTAATGAACGTTAGCTCCCTTCAGATGTTTTATTTTCCCCAGAAGAAATGCTCTTCATTTTCTACCTCCCAAATGCTTGTCCTAAGAATAAATTAGATCCTAAGGTTCAAGTAATAATCTCACCATCACAATACAAAGCAAGAATTACTCAGAAGCTTCCCTGAAGCCAAACTAAGTCGCTATCCTCCTCCACTTTAGCAGGTATACTTGGCTAAGCAGAGGACCCAACCTAAATCTTTCAGTTTAATTTTTCTTGTTTTTCTAACAGCTTTGCAAGATGGAAGTAAGACCCCAATGACCTGTTTCTACTGCTTGAATTTTTATATAAGTATTTTCCTAGAAATTTAATGCTCTTATATTTAAGGAGAGCAACTTTGCCACTTTAACATGTGATTTTTACCTAAGAGGTAACATGGAATTGGCATGACAACGAAGGGAAAAGTACAGTAGATCAGAATTGTTTCTCTCTCTTATTCTATGTTCATACCACTTGTAGTTTTCCTAATAAAAATCTTCTCCCATCAAGCTTAATACTGCACTAGTCTCATAAAACTTTAGTTGAAGAAGTTCAGGAGTAGACCTTAATAGACATTAGGTAACTTTCTGCCCATCCTTTCCATATGGATACTATTGCTCAGAACATCACTGACCAGATTAACGATACTACACTATTTCTTCCGGTTTCCCCATAACGAGTACATACCCTGCTATAATCTGACTTTGACTGCTGCTTGCCATTGTCAACAGATGAAAGACCAAAGCGCAACACCCAGTCCCCATCACAGCCTCCGTGAGGACAGAATTTCAAGCATTCTTGCTTCCCACCTGTACTGCCTGCTGCTTGAAAACGTAACACACAAGGCAGACAAGGAAACCGACTGGAACAAGCGATGTCAAACACACTGTGCAACTGCTCAATCCGCTGCTCCTCGCTCCTTTTAAGGGCTAGACAAATTCATCGTCCTTTTTATGCCACCTTGTCTCAAAGTCAGGCTGCACTTACACACAAAATCCAAGAAACAGCTCCACTTACTTTGCCTTTTTTTTGATCTTTAAAAAAAGTTGGGTTTTTTTTAAGGGGTCTTTCTACTGAGTGCATAACAAAGGGCAGATTATTGGTTCAGCCACTACTTAAATGTAAAAATCCCTTTTACAGCAGCACAGTATCTCTCTGTAGCATCTTTTTTTTTTCCGACCGCACATTATCTTCAACATTGATCTACGCTTTTAAGTCTGATCGATGAGGATAACTGTATTGTGGTTTATTCCCCTCTGCTTTAAGAACTCAAACGTTGAAACATCTGAAACTGTTTTCTATCAAAGATGGTGAATGTAGGAAGAGAAAGAATTACAGGTGTGGGCAGTTACAGAACAAAAACCCCATCAACGACTATAGACGCGTGCTGGATGGTTCCAGGAAGTTCTTCCACGCAGGTCAGTTCGCTCTGGATTGTACCAGCAGCATCGTGCAAGAGCAAAGTGATCCCGTGCTGGGGACACGGCGGAGTCAATACAAACCCCCGGCACTGATGGGTACAACCGGCTGGACAGCCGCTTCGCCACGCTGCCAACGCAGACGCGAGGCATAAAAATGAAGACACACACACAAAAAAAAGCCAGAAACGGCCAACAGGTCAACCTAGTTTCCTCTCGGCGTTTCAGAACTGGGCTGTAAATCCCACGTAGGGCCAGAGCTCCCCTGAGCCAGCGGGACCCGAGCGCTCCCGCTCCGAACCGCATCCCTTCCCGGTCCCACGGGCTGGCAGATCCCGCGCCGAGAGCGCCTGGCGTCGCCCCCCTTCCCCAGGACCGGCAGCAGCCGGGGGGGACC